>NW_024037076.1:21774689-21931225 GCF_015706575.1 Patiria miniata | reverse complement strand
TTTACATGTATATGCTGAATTGAAAGGGAAAAGCAGAGAATAGTATATATATATACATGTAGCTATTCACTCAAAAGTCATTGCGGGTATGATTCATGCTGAATGCATACTTATTTAAGAGATGTCCATGACCGGCTCTGTTGAATATCATCCATCCTTGCATCTGCTTTTGTTACCCAAATATAGCGTCAGATTTGCCTAGTAGGGCTAGGGCCTAGTCTTCCATACACTCATATACTTATCAACCTGGTCTGATGATACGAATAGTCCCTCCCATGCCTTATAGTACTAGTTTATCCTTAAATTCATCCTGTGCAGAATTCCACTGCACATTACTTCTGGTATTGTAAACTTGTTACACCAGAGTATTCTCAGAAGGAACCTGGCTATCTTCGCTCAATAAGATCAACAGTTAGTACATGTAGCTTTGACCAAGTTGACTTGGGCTGATGAAGAACTAAATATAATTAATACCAATATTTTTACCCACCTCATTAATTACAAAACAAATTATCCATGAAGTTTACTGCAAGGCAGATTTCAACAATGGTAAAGTGGAGGTCACAAATTTTAAACTTGATTAAACAATCATGACGTTGGAACTTAATCACCCTGAACCGAGTGGTGATATCACAAGTTTCAAATTAGGAATGCAGTCATATGCTCAGGGAAAGTGAGTGGAAAAACTGTCATCTACTATGGACCAAAAACCAACTTTTTCACAATCATGTTGCAAGAAATGGCCAGTAAAAGTAACTTCACTTGTTTAAGTAATCATTGAACTGCAAAATATATTACTTTTGATGACTTTTGAAGTCAGGGAACATGTCAGTTCAACTAGCCATAGAGGGTGCCCTTCGCCCAAAACTTTTTGATGGCATGTACAGGGGGGTTAAACTTTTCCAATGTTTGTTTTAATGTTTGATTGTTGTTTCTAGTAGGCTACTACATATTTTGAAAGGGGCAGAACATTAAAAAGTGAAAAAAAGTGAAATAATACCCACCCCCAATTACAAAGAGACTAACAACTCTAACAATAGAACATCCCAAATTGCTTTGTGAAGCACCCATTTTGCATCATAAATTCTCAGTGCAATCAGCATAAGGCCCTGTAGACACACTAAGCCTACCATCATGGAAGCTTTCTCTGTTTTATCCTTACAATTTGCAACAATGAATCTTATTGTTGTATCACCCTTTCATTGTGTGCTTACACTACAGCGCCTTGATGACCAGAAGTAGCCAGGTCAATTGGCAAGATTGGATCCACCAACTGGGAGACCCCTATCCGTATTATAAAGATGCTGCATCAGATGGGGTTAAATCACTCTTTTTGCACTAAACATTCCCATAACACCCAGTACTAAGGGATCTGATCCAGCGTATTTGGACATTCAGGTGAAAACAGGCTCATAGCCACAACATTAAAAAAGACTATAAAATATCAGTTGTGAGGAGCATAATGATTGTTTTTAATTTAACAGAAAAATAAGAGAATGATATACATTTTGTTTTCTTACCATAGGTTCATGTGGTGGGTATGTAGTTTGTGATTGTGAATATGAAGAAGCAGAGTTGCCTAAGATGGAAGTAGAATGAAAGCTAGCACTGGATGGGGCCAGCCCATTACTGTTCCAGGGATCTGTACTATGTGGACTGTGGGTGCCTGAAGCAGCATCTGGAAGAAAAAACCTCAATGTTACAGTGAATTGTGGGGATAATAGTAGTCAGGCTTAACTCCCCAGATGCACAGGAACAATATGGGTTTACCTGCAGTAATAGGTGTCATAGTTCTCAATTTCGGATTGCTAACTGACCAAAATATACATTGTTTAGATGAGTTGAGTGGCCCATACGTGGCGCAAGTTATATTGCAATGCATATTGCAGTATACAGTCGTAGTTAGGCCAGCATTTTTTAGTTTGTTGGATTACAAACCCGCCAACTCTGAATTTGACAATTTTAGAAAAACAAAATAAAATGAGAACATTTCGGTTACTTGGGATTTTTCAATATATGAAAAAACCCCAAGATTTTAATCAATCCCCCTCCCCCCCCCCAAAAAAACAGTACTTTAAGTAAATTGAAAAAATAAGACATACTTTTTGTTTCCTATTTTGTTAAAGTCAAAAACACAGCGTAGCCCATATTGCGGATGTCCCCGGTATCCGATCCAATCGCATGCATGCAGAAGTGCTGAGCATGTGTACACACATTGATGGAGCCAGCTTTGCGCTTTGGCTATTTTCGCCTGACATCACAGAATGCCATTACATGTGTATGTACGTATTACATGTATGGATTATGCTATATGGCGTTGAAATCATTGAAAAAATACAACTTTCCTAATATGAATCTTGATGATTTAATAAAACATTCATGGATTGATTCCCATATGAATCTCCTGGCATCTTGCTTACCCATGAAGTACTCGTTAGGATATATGCCTGGAGGCTTAGGGGAAGGGTAACTGGATGGATCGGATGAATGGTGATAGTCCTCTTGACTATTAGGAGAATACACCTGCAAATTAAA
The DNA here is from genome assembly GCF_015706575.1 of Patiria miniata. Classification (NCBI taxonomy): domain Eukaryota; kingdom Metazoa; phylum Echinodermata; class Asteroidea; order Valvatida; family Asterinidae; genus Patiria; species Patiria miniata. The sequence continues at coordinate 21,928,690 of NW_024037076.1, read as the reverse complement.
AAAAATAAAAAATCAAAGATTATTAACTGGACAAGAGTGTTAAAATACAAAACATATTAAGAGCTCACAAAAGCTACCAACAAATGACTTATCAAAAAGCACCACATTTTCTTTTACTGTTTAAAATTTATACAGAGCACACAACGTTGTACAGATTAATGTTGGTAAAGTGCTGAATAAACTGTAGTATGGCAGCTGCAGTATGTTTATATCTATAATATTTCCATGTATTCTGGTAGTGGTACATGTACCTTCAATCACACAACACTTGGCAGAGGTGAAACAGAACCATACATATGTACATTGCACAATGTCAAAATCATAACAACACGTATGCATTACCTCATATGTGCAGAGTTTGCAGGGATTCTTTATAAGTAAGAAAAATCTAGTGACAAATTTGAACTGTTGGAATCAGGATGGGACAAAGTTGCAATTTACTTAATGAACTGAATGCTTGCTGTATGCAGGGCCCCATCTGGCAAAGCAAGGACACAGGGTATTGAAGAGGTACTGGCTTCATTTGTCTCTAATTCAGTGGCGTTAGATAGAGATGAAGTGATTACATTATTGTCCAAAATGCTCAGTGTGCAATGATGTGGATGTGTGAATTGAATAACAAAGCAATCCAAGTAATGACATCACAAATTAATTGCCAACAGCTAAATTATGAACTCTATGAAGACAACAAAATATGCAATTAAATAATTTACTCTGTTCAGAATTTTTGCAGAACGGACAACTAAATAATTATTAGTTGGAATAGACTAGACTGTCATTATTTAAGACAGAGAACAGTCAGATTGTGGATGTGACCTTTTCTCAGTCTGATACCCAGGGGAGCTTGACCTGCTTGGGACCACGGTTGGAAGTCTCAAGCTTAAGATCAAACACTCAGTTTAGGGTGACTTGTAGTGTTTGAAACAAACAGGGCTTCAGTTTACCCCCAAAAGAATGTAAACAAATACCCAATAGACTCCACACCATAATGAACTGAAAGGAAAATATTAAACGTAAGGTTTTAACATATTGTCTGCATTTTACTTGCTTTTAATAGCTTGAAATGTTAATGAGAATATATTATAACAGTCATTGTGTTGCAGCACATTGAAATCATCTTGCTTCACACTAATGCAGAGTACGGCGGTACATGTACAGTACCAGTATACCGGTAGTTGCTGCATTGCTGTGTGGTTTCTATTACAATGCTTAGGCCACAAAAAAAAAGTAATCGGTCTCTGGTCAGCGCGCGCGTCGATTTTAATCATGCACGTCAACCTTTTTTTTCCCTTCAAATTAACACGGAAGCTACAACAGCGCCTCCTCAAATTTGCCGCACCTCCTCAAATGTTTGTACCAAGGAGCACCAAGGAATGGGGAAATTGCACCGAGGCAAATGATAAAGGGCACCAAGGCAAATTATGGAGGACACCAATGTATAATGAGGACACAAAAAAGCAAATAGTACCCACCTTGTCTGTACAATTCAAGCTTGAACAAGTCAGGTGTGTTTACAAACACAAATGCCCCGCAACCGTGACTGTTCCCATGACATAACACCACTCTTTTAACATCAACTTACATGTACCTTGGTCACATGGAACGTTCATTGACAGCATTAGTGTCTTCTGTAGGTTTTATATGAATTAATCCCTAATCCCTATGATCTCATAATAAATACAAGATTTTTATTGTTTTAGCCATTGTGACCTTGACCCTTGACCCCTCGACCCCCAATGCAATAGGCCTAACCAAATTTGAAGTTCACGTGTAAAGTATTTCTCAAGTTATCGCGCTGACAAGATTTCTTTTATTTTAGTCGCTGTGACCTTGACCCTTGACCTTTCGGCCCCAAATGCACAAGGGTTCTTAGGATTACCAAGAACAATACACAAACCAAATTTGAAGTTCATATGTTAAGTATTTCTCAAGTTATCGCGCTGACAAGATTTGTCCGGACACACACACACACCCACCCACCCATGGAAGGACAAGGCGGAAACAGTATGCCCCTTCGGCTTCGCCGCGGGGCATAAAAAAAAAAAAAAAAAAAGCCACCCAAAAAACAAAACAAAACGCGTCGCCGCATCAATTCCGGAGCTTCGGTCTGACCAGAGACCTTTTTTTTTTTTTTTTGGCCTTACCACTTTAGTTCTTTTTATTAGATTACTGAAACTACATTGGTTAAAAAAAACTCAATATGAAGTCAATTGTTGCATTATTTGGGTCAGTAATTCAAATAATCTTTCCTTTGAGGCAAACTATTTTCCAAAGTAATGCCAAGTGTCATTTAACTGGAAGTTATTTCCATAAATACTTGTGATGGTACTGGGCAATCCAGGCAAAAGTGGGCACGGCTGAAAAGTGACAAATTTATGAAATCTTATGTAGCATCAAATAAAAGGGGAAAATTAGAACCATTTATTTGAGTGGTGTGCCAGTTGGGGGGGGGGGGTCCAAAAAGAAAAACGTTTGTTTTTTGGGCTAAATTTGGTAAGAATACCATGATTCAGTGGGTTTTTTTATCACGTGTGTGAAATTGATTTCAGTATAATGTAATGTCTGAAACATTAACAAAAGCATGCTTTTGTAAAATGTCATTGGTGTTCGTATAGAGTTAATATATAATTAATTCAGCTAACACTAAGTTATCCATGTCATCAAGGCCTAACTAGAGTTGTACAGAATATATAAAATTTGCTTTCACTGCAAGTGTTTTATTTATTTATTTTTTTTGGTTCAAATTGATCAGTAGGCTCTAAATGTAAAGTCCACAACGATGGAATTGCCATACTGCACATCAACTCTCAAGTTTTGAACATTTTCCTTTTGATAAGGTCCAACAATCTTGACCAAACAATGGTTTGGGCGGGGTTCGGCAGGAAAATGCAAAATCACAGGGACTTGCTCAGATGTACACCTGTCAGCAAGCATAATAAGCCAATTATTATTATAGGTGAGTACATGTATGTAAACAAATAAAACCTAATCCTACCTACATGTACTGACCCTTCCTCTTTTTTAATTAAATTTTTTTTTGGGGGGGGGGGGAAGGCGCCTAGTTACATGGTATGTTGCTTGTTGGGAATAACTATTCTGTTCTTAAAGCCTGCCGCACATGAGAGCTACATGTACAAATGTACGTGCTGAGCAGAAAGTCATTCGAGGCCGTTTGTTCAGAACATAGCTCACAAAATATCCCCATGTGCGGTGAATTTTTGCTGAGTTTTATTGCCTCGGGAGGTCGTGAGGCAAATCCTTTTTGTTTTTTTTTGTCTCGCGAGGCAAAAAACTCACTGTGTACGGGCAATCTGAGCAACGTGCTGAGCTAAAAAAACTAATTAGCCAATGAAAGTACATTCCATGTATTCTTGTTATCAGTCGCGTGATTTCAAAAATGGGGACAAATGCCAGCAGGCTTTAGAAGAAATGCACAACAATATCTTAAAATCATGTGTACAGAGTACGTGATTTCATGAGCTAGTTAATTTTTTTGGCTCAGCATATAACTCAGATTGCCCGCACACGGTGTGTTTTCACCTCGCAAGGTGAAAAAAATCAAACAGGATAGATATTTGCCTCACGGCCTGGAGCAGCAAGAAAACTCAGCAAAAATTGATCGCACACGGGGATATTTTGTGAGCTACCGATTTTACGTGTTGAGCAAACGGCCTCGAATGACTTTTTGTGCAGTGGACTTCCAACTTTTTTGATCCCATCTTAAAACAGTTTCCTCCAGCTCTGGCAAAACTTTTTCCCCCAGAAAATTGAAGACATTCAATTGGACCTTTAGGCCATTAACAAGTAAAATAAACTTGTTACATGTATATGACAGCAGGTGAGCACAGTGAATTTGTATTGTTCAACTTGAGTGTATCAGCAATGATTAGACTTCACAACCAAGTTGTATTTTTGTGTGTCTTAACACTGGTGGGTTATTCTGCTTCAGCAGATCTGTCAAATACTGTTAAGCTTTTTTCCTTGTTCACATTTATGGGGTCGGATAACAAAATGCCGAAATATAATTGCCGTATCCTCTTTGAGTGATCCCTGTTTGCTATTTCCCAGGTGTGCAGTATTGCTAATGTTGCTATAGTATCGTGACCTCTGGGATTATGTCTTCTGACTAGCGCCCCTTTAACAAGAATATTGACAAATTGGGGAACCGCCAACATAGGGCTCGATAGCTCAGTTGGTAGAACACCAGAACGGCAATTCGGAGGTCGCAGGTTCGAACCCCGCTCCAGTCAATTTCTTTGTTCAACTTTCACCTAGTCAGTTTCCCTTTGTGGCTTATTTGAAAATTTGAAATATAATTTTGATCGATTTTGATAAAATTCTGACTTTTACAGTTCCGCAGAGAGTCGACTACACTGAAGCATCTGGTATTGTAAACTGATAGCATGTGCAGCACACTAGGGCCTTTTCCAATGAGTACTTGAGGCTGGACACCAGGCCAGTTGGCAGCGTTTATCTGAAAGGTGCAGTACTATATAGCAGAATGAACTGAAGTTTGCCACCAAAGCCCCCTTTTTGGTTTCCCTTTGCAGCCTGGTATGTGCGTTATGTCCACCTGTGTGTGCCTTGCATGTAATTGCGCTTTTCTGAATGATATTTCAGCAAGTCTAATTTAATTTCTTTTATGGAAAAAAGAAAGCACTGCGTAGGGCAGCCGTAAACATTTAACAAATAATGTTCAAATAGTTTAGGTTGAAGGTTACACTCCAATGCTTTACGGAAAACTCTAAGCAAATAATGCCTACCAATGCATTCTGAACAAATACCAGTGACCTATTACATTATTGCATAATTTGCATGTTCAGCGTTGTGATTGCTAGGCCTCATTTCTTTTCCTGAATGATGCATTGTAAGCAAAGTGTGACATATCATGATGGTATGGGCAAAACAGTTTTAAAGCTGTTTAACTTTGGTTGTGAGTGCCTTGACTTATTCCAAGGTACAGTAAACTCTTGTTAAGTCAAATCTCAAGGGAACGCATGTCCACCGCAAAGAGCCAGCAAGATTGAACTGCTGGCGTGCAGGTTACAATTGGGCCAGCGGTAGCAATCAGGCTACGTGTAACTCGAAAGCCAGGATTTGTTGCGGCCACAGGCTGGAGTCCGATCACAATGGCATCATGTACGCTGCATCCCCACGTGAAAAGACAAAGTGTTGGGCAGTATTGAATAATGAAAAAAACTTCGCAATTTTGAGTTACGGGGGTATTTATGTACATAATATCCTATTCTCTTGATGGGAATGTAGTATTACTTCGACATACATGTAAACAGAGTTTTCAAGTAATCCGAATTTGAGTTAACGACAGTTTACTGTATTTTCTTTTCTTTTTTGTACCCTTAAACACTTACAATGTACCCCACATAGAGCTTGCAAAAACATCAATTAAAATGTGAGGAATCAGGACCCTTACGTTTTTTTTCCAGCTAATCACACTAACCAAAGGGACGCTCTTACCACAAACAAGTAATATACTGGATGCACCCACTTTTAAGTCATTTAGATGTCAATATGAATTGAGGATTTCTGAAATGATTACTTACTGTTAACCCCCCTGGGGGGCCTTTCCTTCGTTTTGGTGGCCCTGAAAATTACAGAGATAAAAACCAATTAATATTTGACAGGTATTTAACCGAAGCAATCAAAAGCACCCCTAGCAATATCAACTGGTTCTATGCAGAACTCCCCTTCGCTTAGTGACTCAAGCTAGTCCCTCCCACTTGTACATGCTAACTTTAGCCACTCATACTCTCCAAATGCCTCAAATCATATTTTAAGAAGTGGAATTCAAATTGTTTTGGTTGATTTTTGTAAAATGTAAAGGACCAAATGGAAGTAATTTGGTTCTACACATGTGATACTGAGGAAGACTGTTCATATTGAGGAGTTACCTGTAAATGTAGGATGTTCAGGCACAAGTGGTCTGCGTCTGTGGTGAGGGCTATAGTAATAAGGTGAACCAGGCTTGGCATGAGGTGAAAGTGAACTACCGCTGGACATGTCGCTGGTAAGAGTTGGCATTCCACTCTGTTAACAATCACGGCAAAGAAAAGTAATACAATTTATTTTCAACAGCTAAAATATAATGTCACATAAACTGGAAAATTGAAGCCAGGAAATAACATGAACCCACACATGGGCTAATATACAGCTGTTATATGTCAGCTACATGTACATGTATACAATGTTACCCCGAAAACATTTTTTGGCGGCATCCCACACATGCCAGAGCAACACACATTCTATTGAAGGTACATTCACGCATTTGCCCCCAAAAAGACACTCCTAAAAACTTCTCATTGTGATTCTTTCACATTAACTATTGACCAAAAAAGAAACAATACAGCTATGAAACATTCTCATTCAGGCTTTTTAAAATCCAAGAATCCAGAAAAAAATGCAGAAAACCCCTACTTCTGCTACGTATTCGTACCAACTTTTATCTGGACTGGAATTAAATACATTTTTATTCCAGTTGTTTTAATGTATTATTTTTGAGGCACATTATGTAATGCATGAATGTGAAGGTTGTGCTATAAAATGTTTTTATTATTATTAGTAGTATTTCATGTATAAATTAATTTATCACAGTAAATTTGAGATGTGGCGTTTTATGCTAATTAGGACATATTGCTACGCAGGTCAATTACTAGTACAGTCATGCAGATACATGTACAGTGCCCAGCATTTCTAAAAGGTATACATACATGTACATGTATCACGTATAAAAACTGTTTTCATTCTGTAAATTGAAAAGAATTCTATTAGCAAGCATGGAAATTAAAGCTATAGTCCATCATTTGCAGCCATCCGAAAAGTAACTGGCGTAATTATTGTTGAAAAACAAACTTGGTTGAAAGTAAAACTAAACTCCCTGTGAAATTATTCTTTCTGGGAAGCTGTCATTTTGAAGTAATTAACGAAACAAGGCATTTCCAACGGTGATTCTTAAGAAGCACCGTAGGAAAATTTAAATTAGTAGTTCGTTTTGTTATTCAGCACAGCGCGCACAAGTATTGGAACGACGCACACGCGCGCGCGGTTGTTATAATTCGTCGGATCAGTGGGCTACGTCGCGTATAGCTGCAATTCAAAACAATTCAAAACATGATTCAGTAACTTTTGATTTGAAATTGAGATCTTAGAATGCTGTTTTTCTCGGAATGTACAGCTGAAGCTTAGCTGAAACTTCACCAGGTTAGCTGCTCAGTATCCTTCATTAGATTTTGAACTCTTTTGTTGCTTCAAACGAACAAAATGCACAAATTACAAATGATGGACTGTAGCTTTAAAAGGTTTGTGTGGCATTTTAAAAAAAAATCTTTAATTTCAATTTTAATATACATGAACCTGTCCTGTAAGGGATCATTAATTATTTTCACTTTTTGTTTTAAAAAGCCTTTAAAGTGACATGTATTTATGCCATCAACATTGTGGTTTTTTAAGGTTGACAATGTGCATGTCTATGCTAATGAGTGACACCGAAAAAATTACTTATGCAAAACACTGGTTAACTAGATTAAGCGTAACGTTTTCACTAAAACTTTTTCTGAACGGTTTACAATTTACACTGATTTGAGTTATGGCCACTCAAATGGCAACCGCGGCGGGAGGGTTTAGCACTAAACCAGAACAATCTTGTAAACGATAACGGAACAATTTTAGCTAAAATACTTCCCGATTAAGTTGCCTAGCGTATGTAGCGCCCATAGCTACACTCCATTGCCGACCTCACCCTTTAGTATTAAACGTTTTAGGTTGCAGGCCAGTAAATAGGCCCAAAATTGCCTACGCCGGCCAAATCACCATTTGCATGCCCTCAAATTTTTTTGTTATTAGAGCATTTTGAGGGTTTGTAAAAAAAAAGCCGTGCACAGGACTGCGAGCTCGTGTTTCTGTGATATTCGGATGAAATTGGGCCCTACAAATTGCTCTATGGCGATGAGCTACAGGACTACATTTAGGGGTGATCATCTTTGGATGGAATTTTTTCCTAAAAGTCATCAGTTAACCAAAAAATTTTAACAGAAAATGAAAGATGATGAAATAAGCTGTAATTTGATAAATATTCGAAACTCTCCAAGTTGTTTGAGACACACGTTTCAAACACCTTGGAGAGTTTCGAATATTTTTCCTGAATTTCAGAAGTAGGTATATTTATCACTAGTGTCTATGGCAGTTTATTTATTGGTCTGCAACCTTGACTCATAACTGCTAAAAGGCTGTCCAAACACAGCCAACTTGTAAATAAATGGTACGCACATGTTCAAAAGATAAAGGTAATAGCTCCAAACATAATCCAGTAAAACACTCAATTGTAGATGTTTAAATTCAGATGCATAAGTGTACAAGTACTCTAGAGAAAGAGTAATTGGTTTTATAAGATTTGTGGTTTACAGGAATTTTGCAATACCTTCAAAAGGGCATCAAGTTGTCCCAAGTACATGCACATACGCACATGTTTCTGAACACCAGGGTTTACATTTGATCAGATTTGATTGTGTACATACAGCAACTGCATGGAGTTACAAAATAAATGTAAATGTACTGTCCACAGCTAAAAGACACAATCAAGTCCTATACCCAGTAGTGTTCAAGAATACATAATGATATACACATGTACATGTTCATATAATAGTAAACATGGAATTCTAAAAATGTAGTTCTTTCATCACCCAAAGGAAAAAAAATAAGAGTTATTTTCAATGGTACATGTACACGTTAAAGGTAATGGCTGCTAATATTAATAATAACTCACCAAACTCATGCAGTCTTCAACATTTACCAAGCTTTCTAGGAATAACATGTTCAGTGATTGTCTATCAATATAGCTCCTTATAGTGTTACATGTAGGCTCTACACTCAAGTTCATTACATGTACGATGTTCACCAAAAAATAGCAGAAGCAGAAGATGCAAACGTTATCCACACCACTACAGTATCATCCATGTGAGCATATACAGCACACCGGGCATACACAGTCAGACTACACGTTGTACCAACTTGAAGGTAAAGTAAGCAGGGCCTGTTGTGTTTACAATGAGCAGATCCCTTTGTGTGCTCAGTCAGCATGGTTTTTACAATGGCACCATCCTCCACACAGTATACATGTACCACGCACAATTCTGTGTACTTGCGCATGTGTTTCAAAGTATAGCAATATTCTCAACAGTGACTTACATGTATGCCTGCATGGAGTTATGCAGTTTGCAGTAAAATTATACCCATGTTCTTTCAAATGCAAATTCCTCTCATAAAATTTATCAAAATGAGCATAATGATAAACACTGTTTAATACTAGTACCGGTACGTTGTCCCAATGCTATACAGTACGTGCATGTGTATCAATGACTCCTGTAAGTACCGGTACTAACATGTAATAAAAAACGAATACACTACAAAGTTGCATAACAGCCTGTGCAATATGTTTACATTTTTGTACATATTTCCAGTATAGGATGTACCTGTTGATGCAGAGTCATCAGTTAATTATCACCAGTAATTGCAACAAATAGCTTCATCATACATGTACACAACTGTAGCAAAAGGTTATCCTGCCAACCACAACCTTCTAATCATAATTAATACAGTTTTTGTTAATGAGACATGGGTTTATAGCATTAATTACAACTACTTGTACAAAAAGAAAATGTAAGACAAGACAAAACAAAAGATGTTCCTTAGACTCGTATCAGTTTATTCATGTTCTAAGTGTCCATGTTCAAAGCCAATAAAAACATATATTCCTTACACCTGAACTTATGTGATTTAATATGTACATTGTACATGTACCAGGTACATGTAGGACACATAAACACATATTCTGACTACTTCTAAATACAGTACATACATGTACTTGTACACATCCAGGCTGTAAATATATGCACACTATTTTCAGTGATTTATTGAAATTGTAATTTATATGTTTGATTATTTTTTCTTCTTTAACATCCAATAACTATTGAAATGTTATTTGGATGATGATATTTGAGGGGTAGAGGTTCTTCAGGCAGTGTCCAATATACAAGGACCAATGACAATGCAGCCATCTGTTGCTCTGGCCCGTCTCCTACGTGATTCAACTCAAAAGAATGAAATCTGATGGCTTTGTCTATTATTCAACCGTAACAAAACAAAAAAGAATCAGGCAAGGTCAAATACCCTTAAAAGCCCACAACAATGTGTTGGTATGTTTGTAAAAAACAATGAAAAAGAATTACAAATTTGGTTAAGTGGTATGTAAATAAAATAAAAAGACTGTGACCCACATACACATTTAAAACTAAACATTTTTCTAAACTTTGATATGTTTGATTCTTCGACAATGAAATAAATTGCCCTAATTAGACACAATTAAAAGACGGCAGTTTACATGGCCAAAATATCTGATCTTCATCTCAAGCAGGTGCCTTAAATAACTCTCAGAATATCTAAAGCAAATTTCTTAAGCAGCATGTATCTAAAAGGTTTGTCCTGAATAGGCTGTGCACACCATGGAATAGCCTGATCATTGGGATTTTGCTGATTTTTCAACTTTTTTATGGTTTTGACTGAAAAGGTACGGTATTTATGAATAAGGATAATAATGCAATTGGCCAGTGATGCTTAAAACAGGTTCTAAAAGGGTGATTCCATGTAAGAAATTCAAAAGTTGAAAAGAATTATTTTAGAAATTGCCTGAAATATCTAAGGGTGAATTGCATATATTTATATGGGCAATTCCATGTAAAACTGGAAATTTTGTCATTCGTGTCAGACTTTTTTTTCTAAAGAAAACTAAAATAAAAGGTACAAATGTAGTAGTCAATTTGTCAATGTCCATAAACCCATATTTCCTGGGTTGCAGCATTGCTCATGTTGCTAGCATCGTGATTTGGGGCATGATTCCTGGCTACATTACATACGGGTTAAAGGCTTCCTACATGTAGTTGTGATTCCATTTTTTGGAGGAATCGATTCTCTGATAAAGCCAATTCCACAGACTTTCAACAATGTTATACAACAATTATGTAATCAGCCTAAGATGTGTACATGTGCTCATATAGCTCGTTTTGTCAGTTGCAAATAAAAGAGTAAAGCTCATTTAGTATAGATTGAACAAAATTATGTCATCTAAATACCATTCTAGTTGTGTGGGTAAAAACTGTGGGTTTAAATTCCCCCCCCCCCCAAAAAAAAAGAAATATAAAATAAATATATCAAATAATAAAATAAAATGAAATTACATTGAATACATCACTATTTGGTGATTTATTAAACCACATTGTGCCTGGAATATAAAAAATACAAAAACAGTATTTGCAGTTATAGCCACCAATATTTTTATGAGTCATTTTCTATCCAAGTGTAATAAAAAAATCAACTTCAGTACATGTATGAGAACTTGAGAACTGTCCTTTTTGAGTGGTTTTGTAATCAGACGTTTCAACTCATGAGGTACATGTATATACCGTAATCCCTTCTTTCTGCCACACTGATATTGAAAAGGGGGAAACTCTGAAGAAAAAAACCCCAATAACTTCATTTATGGCCATTTTTCTTTTCAACTAATCCCCCCCCCCCCCAAAAAAAAAGTGGGAGCAGAACTGAAAGATGTTACCCTGAGATAAGAGTTCACAAAATTATTCTGATCTGGGTTTTAACCATACCAATAAATTTTTATGTAGCTAATACAGACATATACATGTACATAACATTCGATCTTAAAACTTGATCATTTCAAGTTGAACAAAACTGTAATGAAGATTTTTTGGCATCCTGATGAAAAAATAATAACAAAAATCTAGAATAAACAAGTGAAATGAAAGAAGTATCATCTAGCAAGCACTCATTGCGTGCGAAAAAGTTTCTGACTATGTCAATAGAGGGCGCTGTATCTTATGTGCTTTCTCATGCATAATTACCAGTGTTTTTTATCCCAGATTTTCTCATTCCGAAGCAAACTGTGGATCGGGGAACAAAGCTTTTCCAATAGGGTACACCATAATCTACATGGGAAGTTTTATAAAATGTTGGCGAACCAGATCGCCTATTTCGAAAACTAAAGCGTTTTTGGGCTCTCATCCCACGGACTATTTCAACTTGGCGTCTTCCAATGTCAATACTGCACTGGACAAGGTGGCGGAGGGCGCAGGCTGTGGCCGAAAGCTGCTGAAGGAATGCAGGTTCACCCCTGATGCCATTGCATACCTCAATCTTTTGGAGCAACACACGATTCACAACACACAACAATCAACGATACACAACAATCGAGGTGTGCAATGACATCAGGGGTGATCCTGCATTCCTTCAGAAGCTTTTGGCCGCAGTATGTGCCTCCCATCACAGTCTCCATCACTGTATTGACATTCTGAATGAATATTTTTTTCGTATGGTGTTTAAATCACCCTTGCACAAAACTGATAAAACTCACTCCACAAAATTTGTCATGCCTTGTTTACATGATCTGAATTTTGGTTTAATTACATTGGTAATCAACAGAGTTATTTACATGTAGGACAAAAAGTAGGGCATGTTTTTTGACACATACCGGGTACATGTAGTACGTATCGGTACATTGCAACTGGAAACAAAATATGACTTGACATTTATGATACTTACCTCGCACGCTGGATTACTGATGTGTGAACATATTGTGGACCTTTAATTTCCATATTAATTACAATAGTAACTTCAATATCCGCCCCCCCCCCCTCCAAAAAAAAATAAAAAATATAAAACCTTGCTCTTTTTGTGTGTGCACGTACATGTATATAACAATGTATATTGAACCCATGAGTGACCGTAACTGTCCCTGGTGAAACTTCCGGACACTAGATCAGTTCCTAAATGAAGCAGAATTTGTAATAATTTGCCCAAGCAATAGGGCCTGAAAGTTTACTCTGGCGCCACTTATGGACTCCTTGAATAGGAAAATTAACATGCAAAAATTCTCAAATTTGCAATTATTTTTGGTACATTGATTTCTTAAAAAATCTCCCCTGAAAAAGGCCAAGTTGTAAAATTGGAAGCTGAAAAATTACTTGACGTGAAAGAGAAATATCGTGCAAAAAATTGATCCCTCACTTAAAATACATGTGGACTACTGAAACTTAGTGTACTCGTACAAAGTTATTGGGTAAAAACTGAATTTTAAATAGGAGACTAAAAATATCTTTTACTACAATTTTTTTTTAGTAAACTTGAAGGACTCGTTAGCATTTACAAAAAAAACCTAAAATGCCCGCTGATAAGGACTGCAATCAAGCCAGCCCGACTAAATCTAGAACCTAAAGACTGCAGGCAGGTAAATGTTCACGTCGTTATACACTTTTGCTCTCCTACAAGTACACGATATGAAAACAAACCTGAACGAACAAGGAGACCTAGGAACAAAAATGCCGGATGTGAAAGGTCATAAGTAGAATTCATTTTTACCTATATTGTATCTCCAAGTGATTTCTCATCCTTTTTCCTTGAGGAATACCAAGATAAAATTCCAACATGAATGTTTCTTGGGGTGATTACTGATATAAATCATCGTCAAAAATAGACAAAGAGAAAGGGCAACCTAGTATAAAATGCCCATAGGCGGGCTGCTCAAGGGTTCCGGAAGCTCGCTGCTTGACCTTTTACTTTCAGGCTCTGTTATCCAGTGTTTCACTGTATTTGGACCTACTCACATTGTGGAATGGAAATGAATGAAATCAACAGGAAAGAACTAGATCAGTTACCATCAGTTAATGTTAGATGTTGTCTGTTGATTTCTAAAATCACTGCAAACAGAACAATGACTGGAGGTGCTGGACACATACATGTACATGTGTCATCATTTCCAAAGACGATCCAAAGACTTACCATCAAACTACTACTTGGATAATATCGGTACAAAATGAACAGTCAATAATTCATTTATTTTCTTTCTCTTTGCATGTTATTCCTGTGATGAGACCAAGCACATCTGTTAAAATCCCATAAGATATCGCTTCAGGCTTTTGGTTATAGTTTGTTGGTTGACTGCTCTACCATACAATGATGGTAATACTACAGAGATGTGAGAAAATGCAGGAAAACACAACAGCAAGAAAAATCAATATGTTTGAGGTTGAGGCAACAGCTGTGTTGGATGAGAGCTGAGAGCAACTCCCACATGTTGAATACTATTCACAAGGACAGGGACTCAACAAGACAAATGCAATACATTTACACCTGTTGGACACTCAGTTTCAGAAATGAAAGGTCAAGTGCAACAGGCTTATTAGAGCACTCTTAAAGCAGTAAAATTCCTTCAATTCTGAATTATCATGAGAGCAATACTTTATTATTGTACCTAAACGTTAACTACACACAAATTTCACAATTTCACATCACTCTAGTATTCACAATTGAAAAAAATTCTTCAAAAGGAAACAGAATTAGCATGTAAATAAATATATTACATGTGTACACGTATGTAAGAGATGTGCATGTACATGTATGTTTCATCATTAAGAATTGTAAGGATTCGTAAGCACTTGTTGATTTGTTAGAAACATTGGAAAATATGTTCCACTTCCATAAAAAAAATGATGTTCAATTGATATACAAGCAAGCACTGTGCGGTATCCATACATACCGGTACACATGTACATGTAAATCAACAGTTCTGCATTGATGTGTATACATGACATACCGGTAAAGTACATGTAAGGTACATGTAGGTTGAAATGAAATTTACTCTCAGCATTGTACATGTACATGTACAGTATACATGTACATGTACATTGTACGAGTATAAACACTTTTAAGACATTAGTCACTTTCCAAAGTTTGAAAACATGAGACCATTTTAAATCAAAAGTGTACAGGTATGGATAATTTGAAGACCATTTTTTTTTACCTACTGATTCAATGCCATCGTTAATCAATCACTTTACAAATTTCAAATTACTTGCAGCTTAACAATAATTCAGTTTTTGCAAGGTAGAGTGGTTCCTACGCCCCCAACAGCATCGTTACTGTAGTCTACTTGCAGGGAGGAGATTTTTGTGCCCAAAGCAGACCAAAAGAAAAGCCTTTTACTGAGGGTTGCAAACTCTCAAAATAGAAAAAAAAGTGGGTTTTTTTGGTCACATTAAAGGGAATATACAACATTTGCAAACATCGAAAAATAAAACTACCAAGTTTTTGCGAAATACCTTACTAGGATGTTGGTAAATGCCAGCCTAAAGCATCCTGTAAAATTATGGCACAAGGGGTCAAGTCATTTTCAAGAAAATTGTATTTTTGTGTACATTTCCAACGGTGGTCGGCCGACCACCGTTGAAAAAACCTAACTATTTTGCAACTACTGCTCCGAATTAACAATTTTTTTCAGTCCAACTTTTGTTTGCTATTGGTTACATGTTCATGAACGGGTGCAGGCCAGCTAGACTGGTTCCCCTTAACTTAAAATTTTCTGACATCTATAAATTTATCCATTCTATCTTTAGTGGAGTCAGGGAACCAGACTACTTAAACATTTTTGTTTTTCTTGGTTTTTCAAGCATTTCCGAAGACAAAACTTCAAACATGTCAGTTAAATAATATTTGATCTGTTATACTAACCCCTCGAATAGTTCCTTTCTGAAAATTGCAGCAAAAGCCAATGATGTACATTCCCTTTAACCATGCTGGGCATGGACATACATGTAAAGCACCCAAACTGGTATGTAACTATGTATTCATACATGTTACTTATCCAGTTGCTCAAATTGAACTCCCATCGGTACGTTGTATCGTTATGGTGTTTTGAAACCCCCTTACAATTACCAAAGTATTGTCTTTATTTGAAAATTTGAAACTGTACAAAAGAAAATCACTTTTTTGTATGTCACTACACGTATTTCACAAAGTATGAAAAGTACAAGCACTAGACTGTCTCTGGTTCAGTTGGAAAGGTCTAATTTACTAGGCAAATGTCACATGTACTATTTGTGTCATGCATAGATTTCCAGTGGAAGTCAAGCCTTGATGAATAGGGACACAAATATACTGCCATTTAGAGAAAGACTCTATTTTTGTATTTTTTTTTTAATGTAACCTGAAAGCCTTGCAAAGCTCACTTACAATAAATCAAAAGTATTAAAGGATTTCCTCGCTACTTATAACTTTTGTTTAATAGAAAACTCTGATCTTTCCACTTACATTTTTGTAATTTGAAATAAATACACCTTGACATTAACAGATTTGTTCGATTTCATTGGTAATGCAGCATCTTCAAATGTAAATGTAAATTTGAACTGAAATTATTTCATGGTTAATTGCAAAACCCAGCAGTATCGAGTTGACCGACATTTGAATAAACTGATGACCTCTGATGTACATGTACATTATTTTACATTCATAAATACCTCACACAGTTTACCCATTCCTATTGGTCGAGAGCCTGTCACGTGTCCAGTCTTAAACAGTTGATAAAACACCGGCTGGCTGATCTTAAACACTTTGCCAGTGTCACATGAAATTTGTTTAATACCTGCCAAACATTCCCATTAATAAATACCTTTCCGATCAAAAAGTCAAAACAAGTCAAATGTTCACAAATTTCCAACAATTTTGTTCAATAATTTTTTTTTCATGTTTCATGAAACACCACTCTCGCCACGTCTATGGTATGTGCCTCAAGGGTGTAGTGTTAAATATCTCCTCTATATGCAGATTGGCGCGTGCGCGGTATGTACTGCGCGATGTGGTTCAGAACGCAGCAGTGGTTTATCACCGGTTTAAAACCTCCCACGTGACGGGCTCTCAACTACATGTAATAGGAATGGGTAAACTGTCTTACATTATGAATCTCATTTATTGTACATGATACCATTATGTATGTATGTACAGTTGTAGGTACATACTTTGTTTTGAGTGTAATAATAATAAACATACATGTAATACCAAATGATTGTTCAGTTTATCTATTGTAGTCCTAAAATGGATAAATATACATTTAAACAGGACCGATCAATAATGGACCTTGCCTTTGGAAAGCTCATTAAACACAATGCATGGGCAATTTGGTCAATTTCACTGTAATTTAGTCCATTTGATTGTATAATGTCTGAAATACATGGCTCACACATGATACAAGTCCTCTGTTTTTCACCAGTTTAAGTCACCATACTGGTACATGTACATTTTTAGACTAATGTGGATCTGTACGACTATTTTTAGACACAAAACAATAGAAAAACTGTTTGAGTTCACCTAATTCATGCCAAGATCCTTACAATTTTCAAAAAGGATTTCACTAAACACATTGTACATGTACATACGTGCAAAACATTGGAAGTGTACAGGGTGAGAAAAAAACCGAAACTAGTGAAGTTCTGCTGGCACTTTCAAAATCTAGGATATGAAAGCCCGATTCATAAGCTCTCTTTTAGTACGAGAATCATTCAAATCACTCACGGAATTTTAAAGACAACCACCATGTTAAAGTTCTGCCAAGGATCACAAAAACGGTGTGCGTTCTTTCAGCAAAACAAATTTAATTCACACACATTCCTATGTGATTTGCATTCGTCAAATGCTGAAAGAACACTTTACACATAGCTAATTGTTGTGATGCGAGACAGGCGTACGTATGCTGTGCATGGATGTTTCGTTGGGCACATGTTTTGCAATATGTATCTCAGATCTAAATTTTGAGTGGGTCTTGTGTAACTAAACAAAATGGCATTGTAATCAGCACGTTTTTTCCAAGCCACATGCGTATCCCATTCGTAAGCAGATCATTTTTTTAAATTTCATTTCATTTATTATTTCGCAGGGTTAAATTTACAATGGGTAAAACAAAAATAATAATAATATTACACACAGTATAGACATCAAAAAAAGACATAAGTTTAAAAATACACATTAAACCATACAAAAAGACTAAGACACTTACACCAAGATAATTGCACACCCCTGCGGGATTGTTAAAATGTGAACTAAATCACTGTCAAGTAGCTCTCCCATAGCATGACTAAAAACCCTATTTTGCAAAAACACAAATGTTATAACAGACTCACACTATAATACATAATCCCATGGGCAAAAAGAAAAACCCTTTAAAATAGCACAAATTCCTGGATTTTTTTTTTTTTAATTTTTATGTATTGCACCATATTAACAAGAAAAAGCAAGGAAAAAAAAAAAAAAGACCATGGAAGACAGACAAAAAATTAAACGACCGACAAACAGACCCCTACCCGACAAACGTAAGACATGCAACTTGACCAAAAAAACACCCAAAAACAGACTCCACAGAGACAATCCAACAAGAAACAAGTGACCCCACAGACAAAAAAACACAACCTCTGAAAGGAAACAGACAAGAAGCAAAAACAAAACAAAACAGACAAGACAAAAACAAAAAGCAAAGGGAAAAACAACAAATAAACAAACGGACTGACAAACAGTCCTCCCACCCAGCAGACAGCCAGACAGACAGACGGAAGACAAACAACCCAACAGACAAACGTACTAACGAAGAAACGACCCAGGAAACAAGCAACGACCGCACAAGCATACAGACAAAAGCCCCAAGCAAGATAAACAAACAAACAAGCAAACAAACACGCAAGGTTTAGCAAAGTCCCATCTGTACAAAACTTAGGGTGACATGTAGTTCACACCAGGAGTCAGCCAGTGTACCCTCATTTTAGCAATGAAAGTGTTCAGACCAAAGATCAGGCTATCCACAACGTCTGCGGGCAGGGTGTTCCACAAACGGGGGAATCTGACAAAAAGTGACTCATGAAAAGCTTTAGTTCTAGAATAATGGTGAATAAATTTAACATCGTCAACGTGTCTAGGATTAAGGTTGATATAGCTCTCTGATTCAATTTTTAAGGTTTCTCCTAAACACTCCCGATGCGAAAACATTTTTAGAAAGACAAGCCTAATTATCCAAGTTTACTGATAAATAGTGGTCGGATTAATATCCAAATTTTTAACAATACAGTCTGATTCTACTATTACGGTTTGAATTCTACTATTTGTCATTTTTGTGACACAAGCTAAAAAAAATATCTGGAGCACCCACCAATTTGCTCCATGGTCTCTGACTGAATCTGCATTCACTCACCGACGCTAACATGTATGGTCTTCTTGGTTCATGAATAGCCTGCCCATTGGACTGATCAGAGTGTTTTTTACTGAATCCTGCAAACAATACCCAATTATCGTAGAGGGTATTGCATGCAGCACCTCACTCATTATTTTGTAGGCAAATGACTAAATGTATGACTGAGAGCTGAATGGAAAGTTCCAGTAAAATCAGATAACTGTTATTCGATTTGAAAAAAAAATTATGATAACCGATTTTGAAAACTTCGATTTCTCCCACCATAATGGATAATACCCATAGCCTCCCTGAAAGGAAAACAAATGTATACAAACAGTTGGGGTTGTGGTCCACACCTTTACCATGCATGTGCGGATCGAGCCACTCCCATCAGAGTATAGAACTTGTTATCATGGAGGTATGTAGGTCGCATGGACATTACCTCATGTTTTTCTTCAACTTGGGCGGAAAAGTAAAATCCATTTTATTTACGGAACCCCAGGGCTTGGACTGATTATTATCATTTTTTGAAATTGCCCCCATTAACTTGATGTGGCTTTGGAGGATTTTTTTCAAGGGAAAGTTTAGATGGAAAACCCACCTACACGTAGACTACGGATCCAAGGATCTAACAGCAACCCCGAGACACATACAGAAAGTATGGACTTATCACATACTAATTTTTTGTTAAACACTCCTCATTATTTTGTAGCTTGGAGAATTGTTGCTCCTAGGCCCTCACTGCTTCATTGATTCTTTGATTCCTTAGTAGTTTGACTCAAACTCGCCAAACGCCATCATAGAACCTTCATAGTTAACTTGCTTTCCATGACCGCGTGCTACTGTCCATCTTCTGCTAACTAGTGCTACTGCTAAGCAGCATCGGGGCAAATCTACGCACACTAACTGACTTCCAATGCCTGTGTATGTATATACATGTACATTCAGAACATCCAACAGGTTAACGCATTCACAAAACTAAGGAGTGTTGATTCAACGCGAGATGTTTACCCCTTTGATCAAGTTTGGAAAAAATCTACTTAACCATACATCATTCATGAACATTTAATTGAAACATGAATTTTTAATTTATTAAATATTCATTAAGACCTCTCCTTGACCTCACCTTAATTCAATGGGCACCTTAAGTATATCAAATTAACTCTCACCGGCAACAAGCGCTCATGGTCGAGTGGATAAGACTGGTGCATTTAATTCATGACAGTTTCTTTCTTCTCCAGAGTCCAGGTCAGGTTTGATTCCTGGCAAGACCTCATGGATGTTCATTGAATAACTACATGTAACATTGTATCCACAGAAGAGAAGCAGAAAGGACAGAGAGAGAGAAAAGGGCAGGGGAAAAAACGGACAATACTAGTCGGGTAACTACTAAAATTGGAGTGGCCTAAAAAAAATAAAAATTCAATTTAAATTTAAAGAAAATCTGATTTAAAAAATAAAATTGCAAACTTTGCTGTCCCCCTTTTACATCTCTAACCGCCCAAAATAAATGTGGCCCCTTTTTAAACCTGTTGGGGCCGGGGATTCAAAATTGATTGGAAAAAAGTGGCAGCAGGATACTACATTCTTTCCGCTATACATGTATATCTTGCCAGGTTCGTGTAGAAGGTAGGTAGTTGAAATGCTTGACTTGATTTGGAAGGCTTGCCCATGGCCATATAGGATGATCTGATATGCATATTGCTTCCTGTCAAGAGTGCACCTGTACAGGTGTGCTTGGCATTGGCTCCTATTCCAAACCTTTCTGGACTTGCTGATGTGACTGATGGCCTCAACTGACTTCTGACTGCTGCCACTTGTACCACTCTTGATGTACATGTGCATGTAGAAGTGCTCATGAACATGTATCGCTCAAGACCAATATCCATGTCATGTATATTCTGTAGAAACATGCTAGTATCTGAATTGCAACAGTAAAGACAATCAAGTAGCTTTCGCATCCTACATACTGGTACAATGCATGTCAGACAGTGGTTGGATTTTTTGTGTGCGCCATATTAATTTAGGAACAACAGTGAGAGGACCCAGTCTTCACTACGTGATAATGGCCGTGTTGGGGGATGACCGCTGTTAACGGACCAAGCCGAAGGGTGCGGTCCATTAAAGATATAGTCCATCATTTGTAATTTGTGCATTTTGTTCGTTTGAAGCAACAAAAGTGCTCAAAATCTAATGAAGGATACTGAACAACTAACCTGATGAGCTTTCAGCTCAGCTTCAGCTGTATATTCCGAGAAAAACAGCATGCTAGGATCTCAATTTCAAATCAAAAGTTGCTGAATCATGTTTTGAATTGGGCCTGAATTCAGAGTCCGAGACATGTTCTCACTGAGCTGATCGCAGCTACGCGATGTCGCGCACTGATCTGACGAATTATAGCAACCGCGCGTGCGTCGTGCCAATGCTTGCGCGCGCTTTGCCGAATAACAAAACGAACTACTAATTTAAATTTCCTATGGTGCGTCTTAAGAAGCACCGTTGGAAAGGCCTTCTTTCGTTGATTACTTCAAAATGACAGCTTGCCAGATAGAATAATTTCACAGGGAGTTTAGTCCCCTTACTATCTTTCAACCAAGTATGTTTTTCAACAATAATTACGCCAGTTACTTTTCGGATGGCTGCAAATGATGCACTATAGCTTTAACAGCGGCCATCCCCCAACCGGGTCATTTATTATTTATCATAATTTTAAGGAAATAAACAGTTAAAATGCTCCAATTTTGTGACTTTTTCACCTGCGATATTTCCAGACTT
This sequence comes from Patiria miniata, assembly GCF_015706575.1. NCBI lineage: Eukaryota > Metazoa > Echinodermata > Asteroidea > Valvatida > Asterinidae > Patiria > Patiria miniata. The sequence continues at coordinate 21,906,855 of NW_024037076.1, read as the reverse complement.
TTTGTGTTCATGTCAAGGGGCCATATTTTAGCTAAATGAGTGTGATATGCTACCCTGTCTCTTCAATGCATTATTCCTCTAGCTGCATTGCATTATGACTGATGTCCAGAGTATGAACTTCTGCTGCCATAGCGAAACAAATTACAACAATTTTTTTCAAATTTTTACCTGACGGAGGAAGCTGGAATTTCGTTTACTATTCCTTGTGTCCAGAATTACAGAGATGCTCAGTTTAGAAAAAGGAAATAGGTCCGTGTGCGACGTATTTACAGAAAATAAATCGCAGATCCATGCTTTCGTCGTAAGCGTATTATTATCTTCAGTACGAACATGTCGTGTGAAGACCATACAAAATTAGAAACAGTCCTTATATTCTAAATCTATGGTGAAGACTTATTCCGCGTACGCATAGCAACTGTGTTGCATACGAGTGCGTAAGTCTTCACGCGATGGTAGTTGTGCGCATGTGTACTGCTGTATTGTTACAAGCTACCATAGGACTGTTGTATATCTGGCCAATCATTTAGGTTACAGTATGATGCTGGATCAATACTGGTTCAGGGGCCATTTATTCGCTCGTTTTTTGAAGCCGGTCTTTATATCACCGTTAATGCACTCCCACGTGATCGAGTCTCGACCGATCAGAAGCTATCAACTTTCCAAGGTATTTATTAATGAACATTCATAAATACCTCAGACAGTTTAGCTATTCCTATTGGTCGAGAGCCCGTCACGTGGCCGGTCTTAAACGGATGATAAAGACATGGCTAGCTGGTCTTAAACACTTTTCCAGTGTCACAATAAAATGTGGACTCCTAAAATCCAGTGCCTCTTACCGTTTCATTGGTTGAACGTTCACAATCCTCACGTAGGCATGCGCAACACTACAAGCGAGTCAGAATTTTATAGTTCTAAATTCAAAACGCAACGCCCCAGGTGCGTTCTGCGTGACATCGCGCAGAACATGTTACGCGCGCGTCAATCTCCATAAAAGGGTTGTTTACATCTTACTCGCCAGCTGAACACTCCATTATTTTGCTAGAGGGATGTTTCAAAAAGCATGAAGTGAACTTGTTGAACAAAATCGGGATTTTTTGAACGAATTATTTGATATTTTTTTACGGATAAGGTATTTATGAATGGGAATAAATATGTGCTCGGTCGGTATTTATCACTCTGTTTAATACCGCTTAGAGTCTGGGTGCTGATAATTACCCTCGCCTCCGGCTCGGGTAATTATCAGCACCCAGACTCTAAGCGGTATTAAACGAGTGATAAAAACCTCCGGAGCACACATTTATTCCCTTATTCATAAACACCTTGGACAGTTTAATCATTCCTATTGGTCGAGAGCGCATTATATTGGTGGTACAAAATAAGGCAATAATAGTTTGATAGAGCAGTTTTAAACGTCTGGTTTATAACCGGTGTGGGGCCTGGTTGCGGATAACGGCCTGAGCTGATCAGCGACCAGGCCACCAATCAGTTTCAAACCACACATTGAAAACTGCTCCACCACACTATTATTCCCATTCACAAAATAGCGCAATTCCATGGTAACTCGAAATTTAGAGGGGGTATTCCGTCAACTCTATGAAGTCAAAGCATGAAGGGTAGATTTTTCTCCCAGAAGATCCCTTGAACTAAGTGACAAAACTACACACAAAAAAACAGCCAAAAGAAAAGGATATAGAATTTCTTTTTAAATGCCTTGCATTTAAAAGTTTCCTCATACTGTACGGTACACTGATTGAAAAATCTGCTTAGTGCCCTTACATGTGCATCATTAGGGTGTAAGTCATATATCAACATATAATCAATAATACAATTTTTAGAGGGATGAATTTGGTAACTCACATTACAGCTTGCCCACCCACCTTTGGTACAAGGACAATTCCACACAAAAGTGGACATGGCTGAAAAGTGGAAAATGTATGAAAACTTCAAAAACTACATTTAATGCAAGCATCACAACCTCAAGTTTGGTACATCCAATTTAAGGGGACCAACAGATCTATTATAATCGAGTGGTGTGCCAGTGAGATAGAATGTGGTCAAATGTTGCGGTTTTTGGGGGTCATAAAAAGTGACTTTGGGGCTACAGTTATCGATTTAGGTAGTCATGTTGGCATCTTGTTTTCACATGCAAAATGCAAACTTATTGTGAGGTTTTTGTTTTTAAGGCAGGGAGAAAGGTTCATATTTTATAAAATATAACACACAGAACTTAAAATATCCTGATTCATTATGTTTTTTTATCACGTGTGTGAAGCTGATTTCTGGCAAGTAACATTCGTAATGTTACAATGTAATTGGTGTTTTTATAGAGTAAAGCTATATCTAACACTTAGTTTAGTTATTTCATTAAATTTGTGTAAGAAACTTTACAGACTTTTATCAGAGAGTACTGAAATTCAAAACCTACGTTAAAATGCGTCACATCCGTAATGGTCGTTTACAATGCTTAAATCTCATTAAGTAATTCAACCACAATACAACATTAATCATGTGATGTTATACATCAAGGCCTAAGCTAGAGATGAACTGAATATAGTTGCTTTGACAACAAATATTTGTTGTTGAAATTGGTCATTAGGCTCTGAATGTAACATCCGTTACATTATCATGGAATTGCCCATATTAAAGTTAAAAAGTTAATGTCCCATTAATTTGATACCGCATTTGAGGTTGTGATGCTTGTAGTTGTGAAGATTTCATAAATTTTCTATTTTTCAGTCATGTCCACTTTCTAATGGAATTTCTCAATATTCTTTTGCGCACTATAAAACTTTGGTGAAATTGTCATAACTGAAATGTTGCCCAGCGTGAAATGTTGTGCAACTTACGTAATAAATTGTGGCGCAAGTAGACTTGCGCCTTTGCATACAGTTTTGTGAAATCGGCTGCAGGATCTATGTGGATTGAACAAGGAATTGACAAGAAAACACCTAAACATGAACATATATTTCTTGTCTAATTATCAATCTCAAAGATAAGAAGCCACAGCAATATCTTCATGCTGGTGTACAATATTGGTATGCAAGGTTCTATATGGAGATTCCATGTCAAGTTGTGATCGATTGTGAATGGGATGTTTCGGGGATGATCTATGCTAACAGTAATGAGCTTCCTGGTCTGGAGGTTATCAGATATGATCAGTCAAAGTTGTCAGGATTCTAGCAGGCAGGTGCACAATACATGAATCTCAGCTTCAGTCCAAAAATACTTGTTAGATGAAGATCAATACCTGTCTACTTATGCTATGGAATAGGATGGTGCCTTATCCAATATGACAGACACACAAATTATAACACAACTCAATTTATCATCAGAACTCTGTACATCATACCCTACGTGTAAGTCTTGCTTTATACACTGAATTTGTCTTCAAGCAAACTTGAATCCTGATACATTGCCACAACAGTGTGGCATAATCTTGTATTGCTATTAGTATTAAAGATGAGCATGTTTTACTGCTGCACGCACAAGTGATGGGATTTTATAAGCATTTCAAATATATTGTACATGTATGTCAAGTTTGAATGATTATTCCTTACCCACTCCCACTTGTGGAACATAGACTAAATATACATGTGGGCAATTCCACCGTCACTCTCGTTACATTTATATGCCATGAGGCTACTCAAACACAATGTACATGTAAGTGTGTATTTTAGATGCAAGGGACATGAGATTGCAGGGAGGTACCGTCACTCACGTTACATCAATCACATTACTTCCTCTTTATGGTTTCTAACATGGCATAAACTCTGAGTTTGATGAACTGCAACATAATGAAAATCTTTCCCTATAATATATGAGCCTTTCTCTCTGTCTTAAACACAAACATTCCAATAACAGTCACATTTTGCATGTTAAAACAAGGTGTCAAAATGACTACCAAAAATCCATGATTTTAGCCCAAAAAACCACAAGCTTTTTTACCCAAAATCACACTTAACTACATTCCATCTCACTGGCACACCGCTCAAATGAAAGATCTTGTTGTCCCCTATAATTTGACACCACATGTGATGTTGTGATGCTTGTAGTTTGGAAGATTTCATACAGTTTCCACTTTCCAGCCATGGTCACTTTTGCGTGGAATTGCCCCTGTACATGTTCAATGTGCCACACAACCTTCAGCTTCTTAACCTAAGACACATGACATAATTCTGAGTTCCACTTGTGCTAGTTGGATGACTACATGTGTACTTACATGTATACATGTACAGGTACATGTCTTTCAATTGTTGATAAACATAACTTTTAATTATCAATAATTATCAATTGTGGAAACTCATTAAACTGTATCTAGGCTTATGCACGTACCCGGTAAAGAGTGGTACAGTGGCTGTAGGGCACTTATCAATTTGCACTGTTATATCGTGTGCTTAGATACTATAATTTCATTGCTTTAGAACAGCCACGTGTTTAGTCATTAAAAATACCCATTTACTTCATAAACATGTACCGTACACTGAGTTGCATTATACATTTTTGTAAATAAATCTCACACTGCGCTGCATATAAATTGCACAAGTTGCACGCGCGTGTAGGGCCTGCCTACGCGCTCGCGACTGAGAACTGCAACTGTTCACGATGTCTGGCCTGCAGTTATCAAGGGTTACACTGTAGTGATTTCATTCATTTCTTGCATGTAAGTTACAACCATCTTTTTGACTTACATGTATTGGCACGATATAACCAAGCAATTGTTGATTGCTGTGATGTAGGATGTGCCGTTTTTAACCCCCTTGGGGCGCATATATATCTCCCTTGTCTTCACCTCAGGTGCTACCAGTATGCACCCCTCAAGTGTTAAAAACCATACCACATCACAGCAGTCAACAATTGTTAAATGGTTGTGCAACTACAGAGGGAGTTGCACGGTACAATTTAATATAAAATGTATGGGTTTCATTAATATAACTTGAATTTTGCACCCCAAAAAATGTCAATTTTCAATTAAAAACAACAACATACATGTGTACATACATGTATGTATGTGCACATGTATATTTGTCATGTTGTCGTCAAGTCCGAGTTGCTAACATTGAGTCCGAGTCCTAAGTCAGAGTCTGATGTGTCTAGTCTGAGTCCAAGTCTTTGTTGATAGTGACTTGAGTCTGAGGCTGAGTCACAAGTCAGAGTCTGATGTGTCTAGTCTGAGTCCAAGTCTTTGTTGATAGTGACTTGAGTCTGAGGCTGAGTCACAAGTCAGAGTCTGATGTGTCTAGTCTGAGTCCAAGTCTTTGTTGATAGTGACTTGAGTCTGAGGCTGAGTCACAAGTCATACATCTATGGAGCTAACTTTTAGAAGTTGTCTTACATTTGTACATATCACAGAAATGACTTGAGTTTTGTGAATTATTAGTTGCTTGTTCATAAGGTGCATCAAGCCATTTATAAATTAAGTCATCCAAAATCAGAGTTGGTCACCTGACAACCTTTCTGAAATTCAGCTGAATCTGCATAGAATGACACAATTAGCATACATACATGTACAAACAGGTTTACAATAAGGCCAAAAAAAATTAGTTCTGCTTCCGATTACATGGCATTCGAAAGTAGGGTACATGTAGGTAGGTAGGGATTTTTTTGTTTTACCAATTTTTTGTGTACGACCATACGGAGGCGTCTACGTGTAAACAAAGGTAAAAGGTATAAAGTGATGGTTTTGGGTGTTTTTTTTCCTCATTTTTCCAATGAAAAAATTAGGGTGGGGCTGTCAGAATAGGGTAGGTAGGGAAACCGGAAGCAGAAGTATTTTTTGGGGGGGGGGGGGCCTAAGTAAACTTGATTATAAATAAAAAGTGAAGTACTGTGAATGTACATTGGTGAAGACAGAGTTTAGCTACTACATGCAAGTACATGCAGAAGGTTTAAGCAACTCAAACATGCTTTAACAAAGACATGCATTGTAAACTTTAGCATGTGACATGAAAATAGAAAATGTACACAGTTATTGAAACAATTTCCCTTTTCATAACATCTAAATTAATTGTAGGTTTTCTAGAATTAAACATTTGCAATGAAAACTAGAGGTCTACGTCCGTTTAATGAACAGAACATAGGGCTTTTCTGCAATATGCTTTTTTTTTTAATCAATAACACGTCCCTGATTATGTACATGTATGTACAACATTTCAACCCAATCGGACCACAACTATGCTGAAAAGCCAACAACAGTTTCACTCTTTGTACAAATTATGCACAAATGTCTGTACGTGCATAACTCTTGTGTAGAAACCAGCTGGAGCATAGATCAGCTGATGGGGTTATGATACACAAACCAGTTTTATACATGTACTGGAAATATGGTACATGTGTACATGTCCATGTGCAAGTACGTACATGTGTACATGTACATAACATGCATGGAGATTACAAGTCAAAGGAGATTACCAGTCAAGCAGGTGTCTGAACCAGCTGCTGTTGACCTACATGTGCGTGTGTCATGCCTCTATACAAACCAAGGGAAATACCTACTGATCCTTTTCTCATCAAAATATGTACTTGTTTTCACTGTACCCCATGTAGCATAATCGCAGCAACTTTCTGGTACGGTACATGTGTTCAAGTCCACAGCAAGTATGGTCACATACTGGTGTCTACTAAAGTTAGATTTAAACCTTCTTGTGACACAAAGTGCAAGAAAATGGTTTCTCACCCAATTCACCACAAGTGCATGAATAGCACACAATGACTGATCAGAGAGTTCCAACCCATTTTGTCATAATGACAGCTCACCACACCCAGTCATTACGAATCCAGCATGTTATCCAATCATTGTGCAGGGCACTGCCACACTGATGGATAGTTCCTGCCCAGATATTCATCATGACAGCTCCTTGTCTGCATGCAATTTAGTCCTCAATCCTGCAGCAGTGCCACCCAATATACATTCCAGCGAAACAATCATACATATTGAACTCCCCCCCCCCCCCGAAAGAAAAGAGAGTCCAATCATGTAGTTCTTTTTCACAAATTCTCTATTTTCATTAGTTCAACTCATGTCCAAATAATGTGGCTGTTCAAAAGAATTCCACCAATGGCCTTACCTACATGTACCTGTATGAGAAGTTTTAAATAACATTGTTTAACTTTTTTGAGTCACTAAAAATCATCATGAGGATTTGTTTCTGACTGGGAATATATTTGATAGAAATCCCCCCCCCCCATTTTTTTTATTCCTCTCTTATACTAAACCTTGCATCAAATATGTAATTGTCACATCTTAACCTTCAATATATAGCAAATAATTGACAAAAAAGTCTCCGGTTTCTGGTCTGCGCACGAATCGCCATAGCCATGTGCACTGTCGATGTCGCTGTATGGTCTGACATTTACGTTTCTCTGATTTTGGTATTGACTATCCAAATTTCCCGAAGAATGTTGTTCGTGTCAATCGAGATCATAAGTGGGTGCAGAATTCTAAAGCCTTATGGCCTTACTGAGGTCACCTCAAGCTCCACTCTGAAGGGTATTTTTGAAAGTTTTAAGGGGGTCGAAGCGTCAGCTGCTATATCAGCTGACATTTAAAGAAAAAAAAGTAGGGGGAAAAAAAACCCCGCGTCAACGCACCACTTTTGGGGCAAGCTCCATACCAGAAACCGAAGATATTTTTTTGGGCTATATACCGGTATGTCGTTGCCCTCATATTATTTTTTTGAATGATTAAATCATAAATTTACAGTTCTAAACTTTACAAGCTCCCCAATGATTTCATATTATGCTCTACATGTAATGCGCCTATCAAATGTTTACAGAAAACAGAAAACAACAAATAAATCGTGGAATAAATTATCAGTTAAATGTTTTCGTTGTGATTGTCTTGATAGTGCGAATCTAACTGGAGGATGACTTTTAAGTGCCTCACTGGTCACTGTTTGCATGACTGCCAGGCTCAGCTTCATGTGAGCTTCCAGTGAAATCGGATAACTGTTATTCTAAAAGTCCTCAGTTGGAGTCAAGTTATCATCTGGAAACCATTAACCTTTAACTCACCACTGTGACCTTGACCTTTGACCTTTTTACCCCAAAACCAATCCCAACTTGCCTACTCAAGGGCAACCCCCTACGAAGTTAGACACCAAAATCTCATTTCCAACTCAAGTTATCATCCAGAAACCGTTAACCATTAACTCACCATGGTGACCTTGACCTTTGACCCCCAAACCAATCCCAACTTGCTAATCACAAGGGCAACCCCCTACCGAAGTTACAATCCCAAACAACATTTTCTAACTCAAGTTATCATCCGGAAGCTACATGTAAGCTGCCCTGACGGATGGACAGACGTAACCTGCGGGTCTACGGTCATACGGTTGTACAGAATTTAGGACTGGTAAGTGTCTCCCAAAACTTTGTTACGGCGACACAGAAATTGGATAACTGGATTTTGAAATCTCTTGCTATTAAAACTAAGCCATGTGAAGGAAAATATTGCAACTGATTGTCATTCGGATAATGTTTGAACTAACTTATTCAGAGATGCCACAGGGTCTGCTTGAAAAAAAAACGGAACTGGGTCTGCTTGAAAAAAACGGAACGGCTGCTTGAAAAAACGGAACTTTTGTGTGTGTGAAAAAGCCACTTTGTGTCCGACACAAAGTCCCCATTGTCATCTTTATCTTGTAGCCAAGCCAAGTTCTGTTTATTTTTTAATTTTGCTTCTATGGCCTTTAAAGCTGTCGGTTCGTTCAATCACTGACTTTGTCCATATTCCTAATATTTATTGTGCCTACCCGAATTTCCAACGTAATATTCGACACGAAACGTGCATGATTCCACAACACTGCTGTCGGTGTACATGATCCTTGCACTACGCGATGCGCTCAACGTAAACATGGTTGGTACCCGCATTTTTTGTATTCACATGTATCACTGCGATCGGAAACCACCGATAGCTGAAATGATAGACTTGATTTCCAGGCTGAATGCTACGTGTGCTTAGCACACAACACGCCCGCACGCGGAGAAGCACGCGCGAGGCGCCATTGTATACTGCGTGCAAGTACGTTGGCCGCTTGTATCGCATGCAGGCTCGGCAACAACATACACAAAGACTGTTTTTAAGACTACCTCAATAAACAATGTTGTGCCATGCGTGCGCCTAAATGTACTAAATCGAGGTAAAAAATCAACGCATTTCCACAGTTTTTCTTCTCTTTTTTCTGGTTAATTTGACGGCCGGAAAAACCGGAATTTTGTGAGATTTTTTTTAAAAACCGGAATTCCTGTTAAAACCGGAAAAGTGGCATCTCTGCTTATTAAATTCATTCATTATTCCAAATCAAAAGTTCCTTTCCTCATTTATTTTTGATCAAGCTTAATACTGGGCCATTATCCAACACCATGTATCTACATGTACATCAAAATATCTTTGCCCTTTCAAATTCCTGATCCAACATACATGCAGAAGAAATTCCAGGTACATAGTACTGCGATACAAATACAAATATGCCATGGCCCATGCAATGTCATTTTTTTAAATGCAATTGTTGGAGATTCACCTTTTTGTCCCATTTAACCTTTTTTTCAATTTTCATTTGGCCATTTTCAAGGGTATTTTTGTGCCTTTTTGAGCAAAAGTGTGATTTTCAGGCAGAAACCTCCATGTTACAGCTACCGGTATTTCAGCACCAAACGTTGCCAGAATTTTGGATATTTGGATGTCGTAAGTTTTCTTTTCTTTTGTGATTCGTGTTGTGTCAATACATGGCAGTAAGCCAATGAGCAAACTTTTCTCACAAATATTTTCAATAAGCAAATGAACAAATGAACAGTAAACCCCTAAACTGAACAGTGTCTTCCTGAAATGACATCACAACAACAGCACCCTCAGTTGTCTGGAAAAGCATGGAAGATTTTACATGTGTAAATGTTTAAAGAAGTGCACTTTTCCATAAAATTAACAATGGATGTCAATATTATTCATACATTTAAGAGGAGTGGACAGTTGCTTAAAATATGTTCCTAAGAAAAATTCACTTCATGGACCCTTTCAATTGTAACCAAATTTGATGTGTATGTTAATTTCTGCTATGAATATGGTCCATGACTCTACATTGAACATACCGGTACATATTAGGCTCTGTCTACATGTGTATGTAAACATTCTTTTTCAAAGAAAACCTCAAAGCCCATTGGCCCAATAACTGCCTGTATGCTTGGCAAACACTTAGTACATGACGTATTTCTCCATGTTTCAAATGAAAGGAAAGTGCGATAATTTTGTTTTTTTTCATTGTCACCCTCTCTGATCTTTTGGTGGAAAATGTATCACTGATTAAAACAAAAAACTGTATCATTTTACAACATATCAGAATGTATTCAAGAACTGTTCTCTATTAATTATATAGATTATTTTTGGTTTTGGTTTTTCGTCCATTTTGTGTAAAGTGCTGTGGTACTTTCTTTGACAGTTAGAGCGCTATGTTCTGTATTATCATTATTTGTTATTTATTAATGAAATCCACTTACTGATCAATCCTTGCTTGCTCATTGTTGCATGGCATGTGGATATACAAATGTGCAGTATGATACCTGACCCCTTCACACAATGAACAAAAGACTTGTATTGTCTTATACTACATGTACATCTTAAAAACAAGAACCAACTGACTTACCGCTACATGTGCATTAGGTGTAAGGTTAGATTCTCTGGACATAGATGGGTATGGCATTGAGTACGGGTCCTTGGATTTACCTGCGTGAGAACAATATTGAATTAAAGAGTATAACAAAATGTGTAATTTAACAGCCTTGGATGTAAATTTTACTCATAAAGTTGTGCTAACCATGAGGGAGTTCAGAGACCATTTTAACATTGCTTAAAATACTGGTTGATCTAGATATGGTGTAACTTGTTTGCTAAATTGGTGTCTGAACAGTTTGAAGGGTACACTGAATCAAGTTCAACTTGCCGCTGAAGCAGTAAGTTCAAACACAACAAAGGAAGGGTTTAGTTCACACATTTTGTTCTCCTTAGACTGAGTGATGTCTGAACAGTTAAACTTAAATTAAATTCCCACCTATTTGACCCAGCGCTTACATAATGCTTTCTGTTAGCGCACTTTGCTCTTGCACAAATACTCTGAACTTAATCATAATGTACATGTATGACATACAATAAAATCAATGTTGATCTCAGTGAAGTTTGCAAATTTCAAATTTGAGAGAAAGAAAAACTTGTTAAAATGTTCAATTTCCTCAGCACATCATGCATCCAAATATTGGACGCAGGAATGTTGTCATCAAACAGCTGGCATGCTACATTGTGGTGCGGCCATCCACTGGTTGGATTCCTTCCACAAAAATGGGTAAATGTACTACTCTCTTTAATGTCTTAATCTTTCAGTCCCCGTACTGAAAGAAAAGTTCATCTTGTAGGATGTAAATTATGCACTTTTTATTTGTCATTCCAGACCAGGGTAACATTATTGCAAAATTATGGTGGGGGAGGGGGGTATAATTCATGGTTGGTTCAATAATTTTTGAAGCCACATCATGGTGTTTGAGGCTTACCTTACGACCCTTAGTACTGCAGATACATGTATGTGAACAAGCGCGAGTGCACCATAAGCTCTGGCCCAGTTCCTGAATGTCTCAATTCATATGCAAAATAGACGCGCATGCACATCAATCGAGACAAAGGGGCGTGTTCCGAAAACTTTCGCCAAGAGTGCATTTACTGACGACAGCATTGTATTTGATCAATTTTTGGTCATTTTGTGTATAGGTTTTTTATATTTTTGGGGAAACTTTGGGGGCTCGTTGCTGGAACAGCAATCACACGCTCAATTCATAGAAATGGGCCATGAACATGGATACAATGTAGCAATTTAAGGTAAAATTCTTGAACAAAAGATGGTCAGAATTTTGCTATTTTTCTTCTTCGAAGTTTTTGACCAAAAAGGTATTTTTTTAATGGGAATAACAGTGGTAGACCGGGTAGAGGGCTGGTCACCGATAATGGCCCGATAAACACAGCAAATACAACAAATAATAACAAAATAACAAACACAACAAATAATAAAGTTTGTTCGTTATGTATAAGATGTATTTTAGTGAGCCAAAACCATATTTTCTTTGCCCGAACCTACATTGTATCCCCATCAAGTATCCACATTAGACTAAAATTCATGGTCACATGACCAACTACATGTACAATGAATGCTTGAAGTCCAATATTGCTGCAATCTGCACCAAAAGCTGCTTACCCCGGTACGTGTACATTAATTTGCACAATTTTGTTTAGTTTTGGATACTTTTTGTACATTACTTGCATGAAAAATGCAAAGCATCTATAAATTTGAAAGTATTTGATAACATTACCATTTGTTCTCTACCGGTATCTGTGCTGATTTTGGTTGAAAAGATTCAAATTTTGGAACAACTCAACACAAAAAAAATTTGCCCTCAAATTAATATAGCGCCCTCTAGCGGTGATTTTGGATGCCAAGGTTAATTACTTTTTTATATCAGTTGCTATGGTAACCATGACATTTACTAACTGAAATTGATATTTTGCATTACCTGCCAATGTACAGTGTAGGTAAATGTATAGGTATGGTACATGTACATCTACCACATTGTCCTCCCACTATAATGGACTTGATGTACATGTACCAAAGGGCAAATCTGAGATAGCCCCATAGCCAAAAATCCTATTGAAGGTAATGTACATGTATGTACATGTACTTTCTAACAATGTGCCACATTTCACGCTTTTATCATCAAATGCACAATTTATTCACACATCTGCTGTTCTACATGAACGCGGTTGGTTTTTGGTTAATTGAAAAGCAAGTCAAGAAATGCATTGTAATTAACAGTAATTAAGCTTTGAATCAACTTAAATCTACTGATGAGAATGTACCGGTAATTTGTGCAAAATTAAGATACATGTAATTCATTTTGAAATTTCAAAATCAAATTGTAATAACCCTCAGAAAATACAAAAAACCAAGCCATGAATATTGATTGATTAACACATAACTCGGAATATGAAAATGTTAACAAATTTATGTAAACATCAAAACTAAACGGCTTACATATAACAAATATGTAATTGCAACTGCATGCACTGGCCAAGGAGTATACTATTGTGTAGATATTTCATAATGCAATGAAATTGCATTCATATTTAATAGGTAGAGGAAGAAGCAACTGCGATTGATTGCTATACAGAATGTAAGCAATACAGGAAGTACTATAGACCAAGTGCTTTGTAGCAGCCAAGCAGGAAGCTGTTGCCAAGCTATTCCAGTCAATGGACAGTTTCCTTTCCTATGGAATACATAATGTGCAGTGTACGTGTACTATCTACATGTACCGGGTATGTCCATTCCAAATACTGTGTACCTCAGCCCTTTAACGTACGGACACTTTACATCAATTACCTTGATAAATCATATTAAAATTGTAGGATACAGGACTGTTAGGGTGGTACTCCTCCTAAAAAGCATTTGAGGGCAATTCCATGGCAACTCACGCTACATTTGGAGAGGGTACTCTTCGCTCAACTACATGTTTGTGCTGTTATTCTAAAAAGTCAAAGCATTTAGGGTGGATTTTTTTTTCACAAGTCATTTGAAATTAAATGATTAAACCCACAAAAAAGGGCAATATTTTTATTATACAATTCTGTTGGTTTGGGAATAACTTTTTATCTGGGACTCACATTACACAAAAAGGACAAAGAAAAAAATTAAATGCCTTTCATTTGAAAGTTTTCCATTAGGTAATAAGTCATATTCTATCATTACTATTATTTTAAAAAAATTATTCATGAAATCTGTAGAGGGATACATTACGGTAACTCACGTTACAGTTTGTTCACCCATCTTTGGTACAAGTTTCAACATTTAAGAAACTATCAAACAACAAACTCTTTTGACAATACCCTTGAAAATAGCCATGAAACCTTTTCTCTTAATTTAAAACAAAAACACACGATAAGACTTGCATTTAACACAAGGTGCCAAAATGAGTACCTAAAATTAAAAAAAAACTTAGGTAAAATACCAGGTTTTTTACCCCCCCCCTAAAAAAAACCCACTTGACCATCCATCTCATTGGCACATTATTCAAATGAAAGATCTTGTCACATTAATTTGATACCACATCTGAGGCTGTGAAGCTTGTTATTTTGAAGAGTTCATTAATTTTTTCATATTCAGCCAAGTTTCATGGAATTGCCCTTGATACAAAGCTCAACAAATATTAAAAATTGCTACAGAAATGTTTTTCTGTACTTGGTGAAAGTTTATCTCAAGCAAGTTCTAAATGAACAAGACATGTTTATATTAGCTAAAAATATAATAACAGCGTTGCTGTTGAAACCCCTCAGCCAGAGTCAAGTTATCATCCGGAAACCATTAACCTTTAACTCAACATGGTGACCTTGACCTTTGACCTTTTGACCTCAAAACCTATCCCAACTTGCCTACTCCTAAGGGCAACCCCCTACCAAAGTTACAATCCCAAACAACATTTCTAACTGAAGTTATCATCCGGAAACTACATACGACATACAGACATAAAAATGGACACCGTAGGCGATGACAATACCCCTCGAGCCTCTCGGCTGAGGGGTAAAAATGGAATTTTTAAAATGAACTTTTGCTTCACCATACATGTACCAACAAATAAGATGCAAGTATAACAGACGATAAGAGTCTGCCAATAACAATGAATCTAATCTTCATGTAGATTGTAGATGTAACACCATAGCTACTTTTGAGAGATGCCTAACATGCACAAAAAGTCTCGTTTCAAAATGAGCTCTTCATAATTTGTTATTCCCATACATTGACTTTATTGTACATGTGTAAAAGGGCAAATTCTGTGGAATGACGTATTTTTCGCGCGCTGAATTTAGTCGGCCACGTCATTTCTCCTGTGCCTTCATCAGCATTTTCACGTTCATCTAGCCCAATTAAACTCCTCACAAAATCGATCAAATCTGCCATGTTTCTAACTAGTAAAGTAGCGAAACTGCAGCAGCTGGACGAGATTGAAAAAAGCGCTGCAGCTGAGCGTAGTGCATGCTACACACGCTGTGTACGGTACGATGATAATATCACACCGCCATCAGTGCAAACGAGACAGGGAACCATACTACCATTTTCGCGCGAATTCTGTGTATACAGGAAGTGTTGTTGTTTGCATAGCGTTTTACAGCGTGGACACGGTAGGTTTACAGCGCGGAGCGTTCCCATTGGACTTTTTAGCGGCCCTGTTAAGTTACCGTGGCTGCGCGGAAGTCTTCCGCGTCCTCTTTCGGCCTGTTAGTTTTACATCACGGTCGCGGTAAGTTGACAGGGACGTCAGTTTACCGTGTGTCCCCATTGGATTTAATTTTGTCATTCTACAGAAAAGTTGCGGTACTTTAACCAAAAAAAGTCCAATGGGAACACGGCTTTAGTTCAAGGGATGTGATAAGGTATGCGCGTTGATTCTCTGTGGAAATAAATCTAGAAGGCAGATCACTGAGTACAAGATGCCAAAATGACATAGAGCTATATTAAATTACTAGAGCGCTAACTCTTTATTCTTGCGCGCAGAGACGCTTTGAAGCCGCTCTGGGCGCAGACATTTTGAATTTATGTGCGTGTTTGTAGAACACAATCAAAATAGATGGATTGAATTTTAAAAGTGTACTCTAAATGCAACGCGCAAGTAGAAGATACGCAAACAACTTAAGCGTGTCATGGCGGTTCAAAAAACGTCACGGCGAAAAGCATCTGCAGCGGAGGGACGCGCACACATTGCGCTGTTTGCGTAGAGCAAAATGAAACGCTCATTTGCTGATAGTGCGTTTCGGTTTTGGGTGTATCGGCTTCGATGACGCACCGGTATGGAATACAAATGCAGATATGCAAATAGCCGTACAAAAGCCGTACAAAATTTCAAGTTTTGCATAGGTTTGTGCACAAACATGGATGCGCCCATCAGGCATTACTTTGTACATCGAGTTAGCGCTCTAGTAATTTAATATAGCTCTATGCAAAATGACTACATAAAAACCATAATTTTAGCCCCAGCACAGGTTTTTTGACACACAAAAATACACTTAATTCATATCCCATCTCACTGGCACACCACTTAAATAAAAAATATTGTTGTACTCTTTCATTTGATACCATAATTGAGGTTGTGATGCTTGTATTCTGAACATTTTATAGATTTTCCACTTTTCCACAGGTTTACTTTTGCGTGGAATTGCCCTTCATTTGAAACATTTGGAGAACACCAAATAGTTGGCAGCCTGCATAAAGGATACATAGAGAAGATTGGAGATGCTGGAGGGGATTTTTAGTTTATTTATTAGTTATTATAATTCTTTGGAGGAAAATGTTTGCCTCATCTGTGGCCTGTGATTCCTCTCATGCAATATGGATTTGTACACATTAAAGGTAGCATCCATCATTTGTAATTTGTGCATTACATGTACATGTCAAATAAAAGAGAAAATCAATTTGTTAGTAATTTGTAAAGTTGGTTACGGGTACCCGTAACCGGTTCCTGACATCAACGGTCGGGTACCCGGGTACCCGGTTCCGATGCACAGGCCTAGTTGGAAACGGTCCTCTGTAGTAAGTTTGTGTGCTTAGTCTATGAGAGAGTGTTATATTACAGGGACAAAGGGAGACACAAAGCATTGTCCTCTAAAGTATAGTAAAACACGGCTGTATGTACATTTAGTGTCATAATACTGTTGATTAAGGGAAAAAAATGTGTGCTTCACTCTGTTTAAGACCGGTTGGAGTCTAGATGCTGATAATTACCCGAGCCGAAGGCAAGGGTAATGATCAGCATCCATACTCCAACCAGTCTTAAACAGAGTGTTTAATACATGCCAAACACATATTTATTCCCATTCATAAATACCTTTTTGGTCAAAAAAAATCAAAACTTTTCGGTCCAAAAGTCAAAACAAGTCAAATATCATAAATTTCCAATGATTTTCCTTTTAACGATTTTACTTCATGTTTAAAATTCGAAACACCCCTGTAGCTATATTATGGAAGTGTCCATGCCGGTTTAGGGTGAATTTATGACTATGAAATACTGACTCACTGGTAGTATTGCGCATGCCTACATGTGCATTGTGAACATTCAACCAATAAAACGATATAAAAGGCACCGGATTTCAAAGGAGTCAAACTTTCATGTGACACTGGAAAAGTGTTTAAAACCAGCCAGCCAGCCGTGACAGGCTCTCAACCAATAGAAATGGGTAAACTGTCTTAGGTATTTATGAATATACATGTAAATTAAATTAAGAGAAGTCTAAAGCAGAATATATTCCATTTTTTTTAAATGTGTGTCGAGCATGACCTTGCACGGTGTGTTTCAAATAGATTTTTATTTATATTAACTGGTCATTTTACTGATAAATAAAACTTCTGATATCAACACAGCCTACAAATAATGCTACATGTACGTAAAAATGGCTATCCATCTCTAACTGCTTAACTCAATCAGACTACTAGACCATCAGACACTGGTTCCAATATGATTATATTCCTACTCCATTAAATATATTGCTAATCAATTCAATTTGTGTTATTCCAACGTGATTCTTCCAGCACACAATGGAATAATGTTATGAGAAGTACCTAACTAAATTTACCTTTCCGTTAATGCAGTGGGTATATATCTTCTCACAGTGATGGCCATGATATCACTTCGTCACTGACACATTTCACAGCAAACAAATTAAGTTAGACAGTGGTTGCTTGTGTTCATATTTGACAAAACGTAAGATACAGAAGCGGCACAAATTCATTCACAGAGGTTCCCGTGTGGGTAGAGGACACAAGATCTATATCAAATTACTGCAATTAAACTCAAAGTAAACAAATTTATCGCTGTCCAATTTATTCAAAGTTATCAGGTTTGTGACAACCACATGCAATGTTTAAATATTTCCTCATTAAAAAAAGTTTTTATCGGAAGTCTATGGGAAAAAAAATTCCATGTTGGGAAAAAAGCAAAATTTGCAGTGTTCTGGTCACAGTACTGGTATTTGAATGTACATTTAGGAAATAATGCTGACATTCCTCTCCACATACTCAAATTTCGGCTCAATATTTTTGTTTGGCTTTTCACTGAATGATTGTTGTCATGGAATACATAAATATTTACTCAGTCAGTGATGCAAAACTCCTATTTAATTTTTGCAAAATTCACACATTTTCTCCCCAAGTTGTTAACTTTCTGAGTTCTATTTTGTTTTTCCCTTTGTTTTTCTGCAAAAGTTTAACTCTCTTTTTATGTCATGTTGCCCATGACATTCTATCCAAACATGGCATTAGCACACATAAAGGGTAAAGAATATTTAAACATTTTAGGCTCAATATCTTTTTGTAAAGAAAATCACTAATACTTGAATGCCTGATCGGAAGTCACTACAACAGTGCCCCCAGGTGACAGGAAAGAAAGTGGCCATTGTATATTAGAGGTCAAACTGGTGTCCCATCATTTTCACATATTCAAAGGCTATGGATATTTACATAAATGATGTGTTACAGTAAAATTCATTTTAATAGCCCATATAAAGCCATTCCAACTGGACTTTTGTACCATAACTTTGTGTAAGGTTAATACCCTTGTGTACATAGCACAGATTAGGGCAAATTAACATGAATATCTGATACAGCAACTTCCACTTGGACTTGCACTGATGCCACATTCGTTGTATGTGCATGATTGGCCAAAATGTCAGGCGTTGTGGGCTCTGAGGTAAACACATGAGGTAACCTTTCAAAGAACTGGACAAAACAATTGAGTGATACAATGTGTAACAGTATTGTACATTCAGACTGGCAACTAGTAATTCATAATACAACAATACATTTAGACAGTAAACTAGAAGAACCCCACAAGTTTTGATTCAATTGGTTTCTTTGTGCCATTAGAATTCTTTAAGGGCATCCCATTATATTTCATGTTTCTTGGCCTTTGAAATCTCAAGAAAAACAAAGTGCAGGTCACACCTTGTCTTTTTCTTTATTTCTTAGTCAAGTGGCTTAGATCAAGTGGGCTAAAAATCATTCATGATGTTATCATTGTTCACATGATTTTCAATATACTTTTATTAGGTTCACTGTGCCAGTAAGTACACGTAACTTAGTGAATTTGAAGCTCATCTACATGTAAACTGAGGTTTGGCAAGTTTGGCAAACGTGATGATATCTGGGGGAAAAAGGTAAATGCGCGCGACTTTAGGGTATAATGGTATCCATTTTGGATCTTTCAAATGTCCTCATAATTTTCCAGTCACTTATATGCTTTAGAAAATGTTTATTCAAAAAAGGACTCAGAATCCCCAAAATAGACTTTTCAAATAATAACAAATTTAAAAATATACCAAAATATGGGAATAAGTATATACCCTGCAGCTATTTACAATTTATGCAAATTAGGCACCCTTTCCAAAATGATTTCAGGTGTAACCCCTTCTGAATACATGTATCTTCTCTAGGGCTATAAGAATCTATCTGCCAAGTGTGGTGCTTTGGACCAGTCGGTCTCGATTCGGACCATAAGCCAGAAGAAAATATTTTCCTTAGTTTTATTGCCTTTAGTCAAATCATAATTTGCTTAAACTGAGAAATTAAACCGAGATTCATCATTTCTAACATTTTTAAATTGACACTGTAACTAAACTGAAACACCGTGCAACCATATAATGCCCTGCTCCAATCATCCTGCATTTGTCACAAAAACAAATGCCAAATGTTTAGTTTTAAATTATAAGCATATCATGAGTCGATGATCATGGGGAAAAATTGCCCAGGCAATTATTTTTTGACGCACACAATTTATGTACATGCACAGTATGTATGTGCACCATGCAACTTATATCTTGGCTGCACAGTGTAAGTTATGACTGGATATTACCAGTAGATTGAATTGTTTGCATCATAATAGACTTCACTGTACCCAACCAATGCTACAATGATACATGTAACTAGCATGGGTATCTCCAGACAAGTTTGATTTTCGAGACGTTACAAGTTTTCATAATCTTTTGGAGAAAATTTGAACTTTTTTTAATTTAAGATTTCACTTTGATCAAACTTGTACTAAAAAAATCTGTCAAGTTGTACAGGTGTCCCGTCATCTGATTGTCAATTGTTACGTCTAATCCACTTGATCATTGCATGGAAAATGAAGGCTGCACACGTAATTTCTTTTTATGTATAAGCCAGGGTTCGACTTAGGCAGTAGCCCGAAAAACAGGGGCGGGCTAGTCAAACTATTCCTTCAGTAGCCCAGCTGGAGAGTCAAACATTTTTGGGCTACAGCAAAGATGAAAGGACAGGAAGAAATAAATCAAAAATTCAGAAAGCACACCTGTATCAATTTGTGTTTAATTTTATTAACTGTTTAGGGTTAAATTATTAGATCTGTTTATTAAAAACCCTGACAAGATTGCCTCAGGATACACGTTTTATGCACATTGTTGTTTATGAGACACTCTATAAAAGAAAAACATGCAGGCTAGTGAAAATGCCCACAAGCTAGTTAAGAGTCTGTTTCAGTAGCCCGACTGGCCAGTGAAAAAATAAGTTAAGATCGCACCCTAGCCTACATGTACATACTGTACATATACATGTATCAGTACATGTTCTGTGTGTGTTTTGGTAAGACAACATGGGCAATATGGACGTGTTTTTCACGTACGCAACTAACTCTCATTTTGCACTTTCAAATATGTGAAAAATACGTAGTTGTTTTTATTTGTGCTGCCAAAGATGAGTCAAGTGATGCATTTTTGGAAATTTCCGTTAGTAGTTGGTTTGTAATTGGGGGAATCCATGAATGGATGCGCCGAAACGTTGACACGACGCACACACGGGCACGGCAGTGCATGACATCGCGCAGCTGCAATCTGCTGAATGAGAACGTGTTCCGGATGCTGATTTCTGGCGCAATTCAATATATGACTCTGCAACTTTTGAATTGAAATCGAGGTCTTGGGATATTGTTTTCTCTTATACAGCATTCACAGAGCTAAAACTTCATTAGATTAGTTGTTAAACACCGGTCTTTAGATTTTGAGCAATTTTGTTGGTTCAAACAAAACAAATGCACAAATAACAAAATTATGATCAACTCTACTTTTAAATAATGCCCGTCATGCGACTGTCCATTTGAGCGTTTGATGTGCCAACAATTTGAATTCAAATTATGGTCAGTTAATTCAGACACACGCCAGGTCAGATTATTCAGTTTTTTTATTAACATCATGATTTCACCAAAACAATTGTCACATAGTCTGGTGTCATTGCTCATTAACTCAAAGTACATTTGCCATTCAAGGTCACCACTGTAGATGTACACATTATTTTTGGGGAAAAGAACACTTTTTTTGTGATTTGGTCCTCAAATTAGAATTGCTAATTGGTTCAAATAAAGGCCTAATGGTTAAGAGTGTAGTTCTGATTTTCCAATGCAAGAACTTAAAAAAAAAAAAAAATCCCAAATTTAAAAATAAAAGCGCAGATATGCTGAAAACAGCATTGTCATATTGTGGCTATACTTGATTCCCATAATGCATCGCAGTTCATCATATGACCATCTTTTAGTTGTCTAAAGTGGATATCAAATAAATTTTAAACCAGAACATATATTTTTGACCAAAAAACTATGCATAGTTCCATGTATCGGTATTTTATGAAAATAATTAAAATTAATAGTACTATTTTTAAACTGGCTGCCACAGAAATAATGGACATCTCACAATATTAGTTTGGGTAAAAAGTTGACCCACATACGTACACGTTAGGAAAAGTCCCAATTTCATGCCAATCAGCAACAACATTCATGAGTTATAAAAGAAAATACATATAGGAAGGGGCATATTGTGATAGGTCAACTATTAATACGTCACACGTATTTACTACTTACGTCGTTACTACATCACAATTACTTTGTCATCATTATTACATTCATGACAAAATTATCAAAATTCATGCAATGGACTCATACGGCAATCGTCCAAAATTATTTTTTTTCATTGTACCGGTAGGTGAAACATTTCACTATTAACCAAAGTACTTGGTGCCTCAAAATTAAATGAACCTGTCTCAGAAAAATGGAAATTTCATGCAGATTTTCACGAAACCCTTTTTCCTCTGGGTTAAGCGCTGTGCTTATTGCTTATGGTCTCCATGAAATAGACAGAGGCTCTGTTAGCTGTTTGAAATAGATGGAGGCTCCGTAAGCTCTGTTAGCTACTTGTATGGCTGTTAAGCAGTGCTACTGGTTTGAAATTGGGCCCAGGTCAGGTGTTAACGCTTTTATGTTTATACAAAAAGAATCATGAAATTCTACCTCTTCCAGTTTATTCTTCTTTTTTTTAATTTGAAAAAAAAAAGCAAGAAATAAACAACATCCTTTTGGGTTTTATACCGGTAGGTTTACTTACACATTTGATTCCCATATTACTTCTGGTTTGATGACGTTGATGTGCAAAATAAATATTGATTTATTTTAGACAGGATAGATACATGCAATATAAAGTAAAAAGAAATTCCGGAAATATAAAATAACATGAAAGTAAAAGTTTACATGTATGTTTTAATGACACCTAACTTCCAGTTATAGATATGTTAATATCATTAACCCTAACCTCCCCCAACCCATCAAACCCCAACGGCATGTTTTGTTGGAATCTTTCAGGATGGGTATGGTACCCCTAAACTGACAGTCTTTTACATTGGGTTGGGCAGTGTGTGTGTGTGTGCAGTTTCCCATATGGTGTTGGAGTTTGCCAGGATGGGTATGGTTTTTAGTAAAAAATGCTAGGGAGTTAGGGTTAATTAATCAATCATGCCACAAACATCACCACTGTATACAGATTTAATTTAATTCACGGATATAATTACAAAAGGAAAAAAACGACCCTATTCATATTCTCCCTACAACAATTTCCGGTCTGATGACATCATTATTTTCATTTTTGTCATTTTGATAACCCATTTCTTTTTTGGGTGCATGGGTGAAGGGACAGTTTGCAACTCGGTCAATCCCCTTCAGTAGGTCCCTTTGAAGAAGATTGTAACAGTAGGTTACAGAGCTGGCTGACTGTGAATTAGCCATAGAATTGCTCAAGGCACCTTCAGTTGGCAGGGGGTGTTCCCAACTTGGCACAGTTTGTATGCCCGAAGCAGGAAAGGCCAACAACCCATGGAGAAGTTCCTGGGTCTTTGGTAGAGTACAGCAATCAAGGTGTAATTACCTACAACTGGGATCTTGCTGAGGCCTGGGGTCTTACACTTTGTCAATTACCATTTGTCTTGAAATAAGTCTGGACTGTTAACCACATGGTCAATGACATACTCTAGGGGTTAACAGTTCATGTTTATGTTATATTTGCCGGGCTTCTGCCCAAGAAACCGGATATTGAATTATTTTGGAGGTGAATAAAAAATCCTGATTATTTCCGGAGACCAAATATTCATGATTAAAAGCAATCATATAGTGAGGATTCTGTTCACTCTTACAGGTACAAATGGGAACGCTTGCTTTTTGTGCAATTTTTTTTCCATTTGAAAAACAAAATTGCTCAAGACCTTAAGAAGGGTGCATTTATAAAGTTAATACTAACTTGTTGAGCTTTTAGCTTAGTGGATACTATCCATGTTGAGAAAACAGAGAAAACGTATGCATAATGTTTGGGGTACCTTCGTAGCCGGTAACTGGATTCCGTTGCTGATGCACGTAAAAATATGTGTCTGCGGGCACAGTTTCTAAGACCACCTTCTATGATTGTTCTCTTCCGAATGATACCAGTTCAAGCGGAATAATTTCACAGGGTATTTGGTACCAGTCCTACCTGTATCTTCGCTTTGGGCAAGGATTTTCACCTTAAAATCACCAGGAATGTTTCCGGGTAATTGCAAATGTCCATACCTTCGGGAAAAATTTAAGAATTTGATTGTGAAAGAAATATCAAATTTCACTCCAATATCACTGCCCAAAAACCAGCATTTCTTGCAACAGAAAACACATACCAACTGTATCAGTGTTATTACCTGTTACTGCTAAACGGCCTGGAAGAAACCTGCTGCTGAGTCTAAATTAATTCACATGTGTGCACATGTACATAAACATCTACATGTAAGACCTAATTTAAAAAGAAAAAAATAGTTTGCGTCCTAACAAGGATGGGTGTTCAAGTAAAATGTTAAAATGTGGACACAGAAATTAAACCCCAAAATATCCCTTAAATTGTAAAACTAGGATTCAACTCGATGATGACACTGACACCAACTTTTGTGGTTAATGACAGAAAGCAAACGCATTGTAGGTCAGTTCGTGATTCAGACAGGACCTTACACTTCTCTCTCAATTTTCCCTTCAATACACAACTTCCGTAATACAAACATGTAGACGGTATGTGTATCAGTCCACTGTGCATTGTATGTGAGTGGACTCAGGCATTTTTACCTGAAATTTGAGGTACATGTACATGTACATAAGTGCAATTGTAACAGCATTGTAACGGAATTACGTTTCAGAGAAATATTGGCTATAAAATAATTTGACATGCTGTGGATTAATCTTATGGTCTACCTGATTACAAACACTCTTATGGTCTGGTTATACCCTGCTATCATATCACACTAAAAAACTGAAAGTTCCTGTATACTATGTGGAAAGATCCAAGTCCAAAAATGTGTCGGTAACGGAATTACGTCAGAAAATTGGGTATTATTTTTCCCTCAACTTCAGAAGAATTTCCATGAAATCTATAACACCTTAGCTTTATTGTTCATACTAATTTTCATAGCATATGGTGTCAGCTATTTACAAGCAGGATGTTTTGGATATACTTGCCTTTTTTACCAGAAATGCTAGTGGTAACGGAATTTCTTGAAAAATTCCAATTGTTATATCAGATTTTAAAAAAATAAATATATTGTAGGTGTGCTGACAAAGAGCCATTATACAAGTCAACTGGATGTCAAGCTGAACAATTATGACAACTATCATTAGGTTAGCACCTACTTGAAATGGTTTAATCTTGAAAATATCCAGAATGTTTTGGTTACCCAATGAAAGCTAACATTTGTTTATGATCATTGTATTTTCAGTCTCCCAAGACTACATGTATTGGTACATGTATACTCCATCCTTGAAATTTTTCCCCCGGAAAAGCAGATGGGTTGGTAACGGAATTACAACATTTTAACAAATTTTACCTGAAAAATTGACATTCTTGAATATCAGATTATCTGAATGAGTGTGTTAACATTCCACATGATACTCCACCATAATAAACTATAATAAACAGCCCTGTGTGCAAAATTGGAACACAAAGATGATTTTCATAAGGAATGAAAACCTGAAAACGGAGGAAAAAACATGAAAAATACCCCCAATAAACATTGGACCAAAGTGTCTAAAATTGGACTGAAAATAAAAAAAATGTATTATACCATGTACATCCTGTGATTGATTATTAAACAAACAAACAAAAAGAATTACTCTAGCCTCAGAAATGGAAGCTGGGTAATTCTGTTATCTATGTAATTCTGTTACCAAATGTAATTCCGTTACCGCTGTTTTGGAATTAGTAAAGATATTACTGAAGTTAGTGTTTAAGAATCTTGGTAGGTAGATGAAGTAAGAGATTTGATAGTAACAGGAAGAAAACTTTTTGGGAAATTTCAGTAACGGAATCACATGAAAAAGGGACAGATTTGAATATTTTCTCCTGTAAGTACCAGTACCAGATTGAGTTATAGAAAACGCTTTACAAATTAAGATTCTAGTGTACAAATATATACCATAAGGAAGTACTGAGAAAATTAAGGTAAGGATATAGTGACTTGTTGAATTTTTAAAACAATCAGCTTGAGGATCACTCAATGAAGAATAAAAAGACCCAAGTTTCATATCTGATTTTCAGGAAAACTTTTCAAGTTATACAAAAGAGGTTTTCATTTGCGTACATGTATGTAGTATGTATGTATTTTCAGCACAAATCTCTGATTCGTTTCCAAGATATTGGCCTCCAAAAACCCTATAAATTAACGTTGGTGACTTGCGAGTGCAAAAATAACATGACACCCTATTTTTGGAGGGCCATATCTCAGAAACCCTCAGAAGTTCTGGCCTAATATTTTGCACACAAGTGTTCATTATACATAGAAAGGTACTGACAGAAATTGAGTTGGTGGCTGTCAAAGATTTCTGGACTATGGTTGAGCTCATATGGAATGAACCCCACATGTAACTTATTGTAAGGGAAAAGGTATGCTGTTGAGTTGAAAGGAGCACTTTTGTGACAATGTGCTCATTTGGGCTCGAAAATGCATTTACCCGGAATGATATTCGATGGAAAGGTCGTTAAAAATAGAATAAGAATGTTCACACAAAGTTCTACGTACACGTGTACGTACATGTACACTTTGAAAATTTGCTGTTTTTGTGTAACTTCAGTGCGATGGAATTTCAGGGTATAAAATTTTGGTCCTAAATTATGGTAACATGTGTGACTGGAATAACGACAATTTTCCAGTCACATGCACATGTATTTCTGGGCAAAAAGTTTCCTCAAACGCGCACACTGGAATTGTGTGTGCCTGAAATCAGTGCGGGACATATCCTACAGTGAGTTTTCACTTTATTTGATCTGCAGTTAATGTGACAGATTTGCACAAAACGCAATGGCTTTATTCACTGCTGGGAAATACATACATGTACATACCGTATGTACCGTAGGCAAGGCAAAAATCAGTGCTGCACCCGATGAAACAAACAGGGTTTTCAAAATAGGTTTGTCCGTAAATGTAAGACACTGTGTGGAATTTCTTTTGACCAAGCCCTTCGGAATATACCGGTACCTTTAGATAGTATCAATTTGCCACGAACAATTTACAATATACCGGTAGGAGTACGTACTGTAACAAAATTGTGTGTATACAAATTTTGATGCTGTGAAAGAAAATTGCAAGGTTGTGGAAAAATATGATATGTCATGAAATGTACGATGTCGTAAAAGAAAGTCTCAATGTCTTAAAAGAAATTGACATTTTAGATGTTCCTTAGGGCAGGCCACCATATCCACATGTTGCGTCAGCCTGACGCCTGCACATCGTTAATAATTCCAAGGAAATTGAAGTCCTGATCTGAATTATCTGCTTGATGTTTTATCAGGCCCGTGGAGAAAATTTTTTTAACAGTTTGAGAGTACCTGATAACCTAATTTCGATTTTTCTTACATGTAGCATTTTGTTTACATGTGTGCATTTGATAACGCCCCATTTTGACCATGTTCTAATTAGTTAACGATTTTGTATCGATCAATCAGCACTGAGTTGAACAGTCAATCTTGTCTTGCACATAAAGTCAGCTCCTAACTATTCTACATCAGGCCTCGCAAAATTTTTAAAAGTGTAGTTGCCCTTCGGGCATTGAAATCTGGTTGCCCGAATTTCATTTTCAGTTGCCCAATAAAGAACTTTTAATATTGCCCCAAACTGAAGGCCAAATACTAATAATGTACATGGCTGCTTTACCTGAAGTGGCTCAGGACTCACAAAATTGGCTGTCCGACGTCCCGGTACAAAATATTTTATACTTGGCTGCTGCGCTATCGCCATTTTGCAAGCCTGTGTGGCCGGCAGTGGCCGACCGTGGCTGCATGCGTGTGTACGGTGCCCGCACTCTGTGCCGCACTGGTTAGTGTACAGTGGTCCAGTCATAATATTATTGGAAACACACGTACACACACGCATGCATCCGCTGCCTACACACATTACGTACGCGAAACGTTACTGCATGATGCAGCCGGACCGTGCATGTACAGATTGAGATTGACTGCTGTTCTGTTTTGGCTGGTACCCATTATTGGTTATGCGTAGATTACCAACATCAAATGGCGATAGCGTAGCAGCTGAGTCAAAATGTTGATATTATCATGATTATTGTTCGACGTTGTGCACTTGTATGGGATTCTGGAACTTTAAAAAATCCCATGAACTAAATTAAATAAAGTGTAAAAATGTGTGAGTATTGGTGAAAAAAATGGGGTTGCCCGTCGGGCTAGCAACTAGTGCTACAGCTGAACCGCCGAACAGAACTAAATATAGCCGACATTGGCCTTCCGAACCGAACCCGAACCGAACCGAACCCAAATGTCGGTTCGGAAGAGTTCGGCAAGTATTTGTTGATAGCGCTAGGAATGCTAATGCTTGCAATGAAAGGGCAAAAATAAAATGCACGGGTGATTGAATTTACCGTGTTGACAAATCACCGCATTCATCTTCATTATTTGCAGTGAATTCTAGCCAGGCATACAAATAGGATATCGGGCCGATACGCTTTGAAACAATCGTACGCACCTTTTCTCAATGAAAAGCGATGCTCATTGCATTCATCCAGCGTGGTCAGTATCTGGCCCTGCATGCTGCGCCTTGTTCCAGGGTGACGTAGTACGTTTGTGAAGGGGGGGGGGTTTCATTGGCAAAATTCACCAGAATTTTCATTTTTTTTCACCGTATCAGAAGTAAAAAAATAATTTTTATGGAGTCTGAAACCTTTCCCATAGTTCGTAATTTTCGCAATATATTTTTTTTTCGTAAAGAATGAATACGAAAAAACGATGTAATCGCTCAAAAGAGGGTAAAACTACCCTTTACAAAATGGATCCGTCCACATTTTCCACAGCTGAATGAGAATTCATTATGGAGTCGCG
Source organism: Patiria miniata (assembly GCF_015706575.1). NCBI lineage: Eukaryota > Metazoa > Echinodermata > Asteroidea > Valvatida > Asterinidae > Patiria > Patiria miniata. The sequence continues at coordinate 21,878,123 of NW_024037076.1, read as the reverse complement.
AATCGAAAAGTTATTATTTTCTACGGTAGCTACTTGTCAGCTTATTGCTAAAATTAATCATGGTTTCATAAGTTTGCCACAGTAAAAGGACCTGTTTGTTCCTAGGACAAAACTAATCAGCAATTATTGCCACGAAGCAAGTTTTTAGTGCTCATCAGGGCATGCTCGGACGGGAGGGAACTCGTCGGGAAAACCGTCAGCACGTGTGGGGAAATTTTATGGCATAGGGCATTATGTAGCATAGGGCCCCTGTTTTGTCCCCTTAAGTTAGGAAATGGGCGCTAGACTACACGATAGCCCATAGTTGCCGGGCCGGATAGGGCTGCGATAGGTAACACAGGTAGCAATTTACGATGTTCATTTTTCAACTTCATCAAGTCAAATTATAACGTAATTTTGTTTACACAACAAAAATAAGATTCATCCTTCCACTTGTGTTGGATAGCATGTGGAAATTGCGGTGCCTATTTCTGTCAGACGTGCACGGTACACATGTTTGTTCATTATAGCCCAATACATTGTATGGACATGTACATTATGTATGCACTTCCGAAGCCAAACCAAACCGAAGTTCGGAGAGAAAAAAATCGAACCGCAACCTAACCGAACCAAACTGAACCGAACTTGATCAGTTGCAGCACTACTGGCAACCTGGAACTTTTGGTTGTCCCGACAGAAAATTTTGGTTGTCCTGGGACGTCGGGCAGCTGATTTCGCGAGCCCTGTACAAGTTGAACTTATTTCATATCTCAGGACCAGTGTGGATTGGAGAGACTCTAAAATGCTAGTCTGAAACAGGTACAATATACATGTAGATATAATTATTTCAGAAAATATTGTCAGTATTGAAAACATACATACATATGGAGTGCATAGTGACTGTATTGGAAGCAACCTGATGATTAGAATGGACATATTTAGTGCACATACTTCTAAGCACAAAAACGTTCCATTACATCTGCTGAAATATTTAAATTTAATCCATTTCAGGGAGATTAAAAACTAAGCTACATGTTCATGTACATACCCATTATTGAAGACATAGCTGAAGATGAATGAGTATAACTATTTGGAAGTCCTTCCATTATTCTGTCATTCATGTTGCCATAGGTTGTACTGTGTGAGTGTTCGTATCCCTAGTAAGAGCATACAATAAAGAAAACAAGGTTAATTTGATATGAATATTAATTAATCATATTTGTTTGAACGATCATCAGGACAACATCAATTCTTGCACCTTGAAGGGTTTTATCTTGGCACTAAAATGGAAACTACAAGGTGATTAGACTATACATGTAGGTTAAACCAATGGAGAAACAACAAAACCTTTATTTCATCACTTGTAGGGTGTCCCATGCATGTAAACCCCGCCATTTTCGCCAATTTACAACTGGAAGTTACTGCAAATGTTTACACGATCTTCAAGGTTACAGATTTAGCTTGAGAATACCTTTTGTTTAATTAAGATTGCTTTTGTAAATCTAAAGATTTGTTTGAATAACCGCAAAGCCAAAAAAACCCATTCTGTGCCACTTTTAGGAAGCGAGTGCTTCAAAGATCAGACAATGCCAGTATGGCTCTTTTGATAAGATTATCCCTATGGGTGTAAGACAAACATTCCATTAACACGACAATATAGGGTTTTGTTCTTATGTTGAAACAATGTAATAGTACAGACAGGTTCACTTCTTTAAATCTTCAATGAAAGAGTTCAATTACATGTAAATATAAAAAACTATTGCACACTCTGCTTAAAAATGTTAAAATCACTAACAGTAAAGCGATTTGGTTTATACTGATTTTAACTGCTTCACAGAAAGTGGCACAAAATGGGTTTCTAGGCTTTGCCGTTATTCAAACATATCTTTGGATTTACAAAAGCAATCTCAATGAAACAAACGGTATTCTCAAGCTAAATCTATTACCTTGAAGATGGTGTAAACATCTGCAGAAAATTTTGGTTGTAACTTAGCAAAAATCGAGGGGTTTACATGCACCATTTTTTTCAGGACGCCCTGTATTGCCCATCTATTTCAGGCCGGATGGCAATTTCACAATTTGAATAAACTGTCATTCTAATTGCTTGTAACAGATTGTCATGTAACTGGCAATTTCTAAATAAAAGACTTTATTTGACAATAATTTAAATGTTCTTTGTAGTCTACAAGTAGCGCTGAGACAACCCATTCCAGACATGGCCTAACACAGCCCTTTGTTCAGTTCCTGTCACCTGAAACCTGGAAAAGTCATGTCTCTGTGGGCTGACTGTGTGCCAGCGGGCAATCTACCAATATATGATAGGGCCACCAAGGGTCACCTTACTGAGTGTACTCAGAAAACCTCACCTCTGCCCCGGCCTAATCATATTTCAATTTCGCTGCCCTGTTTTGACCTCTGATTGCAATATACTTAATAAGCCATCTTGGTCATTTCCAGTACATGTACCATACACATGTACATGTTGGTAGCCAAACTAATAGCTACTCTTTGGTTTATTATGTTATTCATGTTTTGTTCGGGTTTGGGTTTTTCAATCACTGTTGGGATATGTTCGGACACCATTTTAACTAAAATGGTCGCTCACCATGGGAGGTCCGTCGTGAAAATAAAACTACATATCGAGTGTTCAGACATCTTTTAAGTATAGCAAGTTCAACTCGAAGTGGTTTATCTCAGATTCTAAGGTCAAGTAGAACATCCGCCTCGGCAAAAACCGCATGCTAAAAAAGAGCCTTCACTCTTCCATTTTTACAGTTTGCTACAGTACATGTGGTCCGAGCCTCTCACTGTCGTGATGTATTGCCGTGTTTGGCATCCTAGCCTCGGCCAGTCATAGTGTGGCACACTGTAAACATTACGATAGTCACACTTAAATCCACCGCGGCGATTTCGTATCGTACATCGGCCTTTCACCGTTTGTGTTTACATTTTGGGGGCTATTTTCTGTACCTTTCGTGGTGCAAAAAGACATAATTCTGTTGTAAAAAGTTGTTCAAAACCAGTGTTCGAAACCACACACCATTAAGAATTGAACAGATTTCACTCCAGGTTTACTGCATCAACTTCCCCGCACATGTCAGTCATGTGAAAATACATGCGATATTAACGTTGCAATATTGACCAATCAGCGCCAAGGTTTGCCAGGTATCAGAGCATTATGATAATTGTGCTCCGGTTAGCGGTTGTTGCGTTGGCATCTACATGTTTGTCATCGTGTGTGCGAGTGAGCACCAAAAGGATGTGAAACTTGGACCATGTGGTCAGAAATCTTGCAGAGATTGGACTTGAAGTTGGATTTTTGTTCATGAATGGCTGACAGTAGGATTCATGGGTGCTTTGTGCCCACCATGCAGCCCACAGTACATTGTTTGTTGAATACAAAAGCGCGCCTCTGAGAAGGCGTTACATAACTCCAGGTCACTGTGCTGGCTAAAACGGGAAGCGTTTTAGCTAAAACCATTTTACATCGTTTTAGGAAATAAAGTTGTTCTGGTTTTGAGATAAAACCTCCCTCCAAGGGGTTTTCAGTTGCCATTTTAACGACGAGTTGAACTCGATTCGGTTGAAATACAAAAGCTTTCAGACATTGTTTTAGCAAGAAAGTTACACCGAATCGAGTTCAACCGTTGTTTTAAGGGAATTTAAAACAATGTCTGAATGATCCCTGTGTCAAAAAACTTCACCACTGCTGCTATCTGGATTTGGAGTCAGTGAGAAAACGTTTAGGCTCAGACTCAGAGGTCAGATGATTTTCCAGATGTGAAATCATTTGCGTATTAATTTCATTTCATCTTTGTATCAAGCAATAGTTACTTGAATCTGCTGGTCTTGGTGACCTCAATGTCTAAAATGACTAAAATTATTGTTTTACACACGTAAGTGTTTATAGTGGACCAGCCAAAGTGGAATATTACATTTTGGACGGCATTTTGTGGTAATAGCAGGTAACCATGTCAGATCAATCAGTCAAAGGATAGGGAAGAAAATGTAGGTGGATGCCACCCTTAATTTTGACCCTAAATATACTTAATTTGCATAAATTGTTAATCCCTGTAGTGTAATATATTTATTCCCATATTTGGGTATATTCTTAATTTTTTAATTTTTTTTTTGAAAAGTTTATTTTGGTGATTCTAGTTACACCCTCTTACTTAACATTTTCTTAAGCATGTAAGTGACATAATAATCACGAGGACATAGTAACGATCCAAAATGGCTACTATTATACCCAAAATTGCGCACATTTACTTTGTCTCCAGATATCATCAAGTAGTTTTGCCAAACCTCAGTCCTGATGAGCTTCAAATTCACCAAGTTGCTTACTGGCACAGTGTTCCTATTAAAACCCTTATGGGAAATCATGTGAACACGATAACATTGTGGTATTAAGCTCAGCAAACAAAAACGGGGGAAACGAGCTTGCTGTTCGTAAACTGGGCTTAAATTAGGAGAAGGGTCGCCTAACATGGGATACTTAAATAAGGTCAAGAAACACCCCCCCCAAAAAAAAAAAACCCAAACATGTTTGTAATAATTATGTCAGTGTCAAAATGTTTTTTTTCCCATTAATTTTCTTTCTAATCATTTAGAGAATGTCCTTGAACTTTTTCAAGTCTCTCACGTTAGGCAACCTTTCACTAATTAGGCTAATTAACAGACACCTCGTTTTCCGTTTTTGTTTGCTGGGCTAAATGTCACAATATTATTATCATTGTTCACATGATTTTCCATAAGGTTTTAATAGGGTAACTGTGCCAGTAAGCAACTAGGTGAATTTGAAGCTCATCAATACTGATGTTTGGCAAAACTTCTTGAAGATATTTGGAGCTAAGTAAAATGCGCCCAACTTTTGGGTATAATAGGAGCCATTTTGGATTGTTACTATATCCTAATAATTATTCAGTCACTTATATGCGTTAGAAAATGTTATTGAAGTAAGGATGTGAAGTAGAATCACCAAAATAAAATTTTCAAAAAATCATAAAATAAAAGATATACCCAAATAAGGGCAAAAATATACTACATGTCAGGTATTAAAGATTTATGCAAATTAGGTATATTTAGGGTAACAATTAACGGTGGCATCCACCCACATGTTGTTTGTTATGGTTCAAAGAAAGGATCTAGCATGGATGCCAGCTATTACCAAAAAATGCCGTGAAATTATTCTCCAGGGTACTTTTCCACATTTGGCTGACCTACTATTACACCGTACTGTCCTTTTCTATGGTAACTTCATCAATTTTACTAACACATGATAGGCCTACTGTTTCAAAAAAATGAAAATTGACCCAAGACAGAACAGAATATCAAGAAAGTCAAAACATTGTGCATTCAGAACATGAAATCTTGCTGAGACTGAGGTTCCCTGAAGGCTAAAGCCGTAAGCCGAGTTCCCATAAGAGTTGTTTTGGTTTATCGTACCGTAGAATTACAACATCAAGTCCAATGGGGACATCAATGTTAACTTACGGCGACCGTGATGTAAAACTACCAGGCGGAAAGTGGTCGTGGAAGATTTCCACGCAGCCAGGGTAGAATATAAAGGATACTGAAAAGTCCAATGGGAACAGCCCCGCACTGTTAAACTACCACGACCACCCTGCAAATAATGTCACTTCCGGTATTACTTCACAACACAGCAAACATTGATATCATATGTTAACATATTGATAGTATGGTTCCTTGTCTTCTTGTGTTTACAGTACACCCCAATGTGCATTACACGTACGCATCTATACGACAAAGATTCCAAAAAATGTTTGTCCAGGATAGGCTCCAAGGCTACCGGCTCCCGCACCATCAAATTCACGCGGAAAAATGCGGGAAAATGTGGAATCAGTCGTGGGTAGATTCAGACAGTTTCCGGTCGTCGTCATTTTCGCCTGATTTTTCTTCGCGTGCACTTTCTGCTTCCAATGACTGTTGTCTGGCTGTTACATGAATTGAGTCTCTGCCCTCTGCTGTGCACTTTCAGTTCATCTTCGCTGCACATGGTCACTGCCAGTAACTGAGGGTTTGTGTTTGGTGCGATACTTGGTCAGTCCTTGCTCTATGGTCCCAATGAGTCGTACGCTAAACAGCCATGAATGAGTTGTGAGTTGTTTTCATGCATACCAAAATTCGTACGATCTTTGATGCATACACGTACGGTACATGTAGTATGTGCAATGTGAATGGTGTTGCATAACACACTGGGCATGTCGCTTTCAAACATGCATGAAAGCATGGTTGTACTTTTGGTATCGCTCAAGTGTAGGCTACGTACGTGTGTGATGACACAGGTTGTTACATGAAAACACTTTCAGAGTCTTCATGTTGTATTTCTCTGAAATATCAGTTTTCACAGTTAATGTGACTTTTGGTGTGTTCATTTATATTCCCAAGGTGCTCATACTTTTGCACACCTATACAAGCAAGCCATATACATGTAATATATGAAATTACCATCTTAACTCCAGCAAACATTTGGCCTGATGGATGGCGCGCTAGAATTGAAGTCACGATGACGCGGTTCCAGACAGGACCACGGCAGTCATTTTCTTTCTAATTCTCCAAAAAATTAGAGGTGTCTTCCTTTGTTTTAAATCGAATCCTACATTTAATTGCAGAATATTTAATCTTCTTTTGCTGATTCTTGGCTACGGAGGATTTCTTTTAAAAGGCAAAAAATCAACAGAGGTTTCCTTCCAATAGGGCATAGCAATTGAAAGTATGCAAATGAATAAATATGAACAGTAGAAATGTCAAAGTGTTTTTTTATGTTCAAAAAACTATTGAGAAATGTATTCAGTAAGACAAAAAACACACTATAAATGCGTTTTCATTCTTTATTTTAACTTGCCGGTATTTTTTTTTTGGGGGGGGGGAATTTTATGTTCTCACTTTTTTACTTTTTTACTTTTTTCCAGTGTAGTTTTACCTTAGAAATATCAGAATTTTTAAACACCTTTTCAAGTCGTACGAGGCCTCCGACCTACCCCCCCCCCCCCTCGATCGTAAGCTTTGTTCGACCATGAAAATGTTGAGAACTTTGGACAGCCCCTAAAAAAAATTTGCCTTCAACCAGGGATTATCCTTAGCGGTCACCCGCTCGCCAAATGCGAGTGAAAACAGCGGCGGGCGAGTCAAAACCCTCCTCTCAGTAGTCCGACGGGCGAGTCAAAAAACTGTTAAAAAAAATAAAAATAACGAAGTTTTCCCTACAGTATTTTTCAATCAATCAAAATAAAAAGTTAAGGGTGATACAACACATGAATACTTTTGCCACGCCGACTGAAATAAAAACATCGGTAGTTCGAATTCGTATCACTCCATGTATATTCGCAGTGCGCTGTGCATTGAAATCATAACGACGAACTGAACATGAGGCGAATCAACGTGAATTTGCCATTACATATTGTGCACACATGCAGCGCATGTGATTTACTTCGTTTGCAGTCCACACGGTACGGACGTACGTACATGTACGTTAACATCGTATTCGTATCATACAACGTGGTGAGGAGAAAACTTTCATGACAGTCTGCCAAAACTTGTGCCCCGAACGGATTCTTCGGCTGATTTCTTGAACACTATCAAACGAATGTACCGAAAAGATGAGGACAATATGAGATTCGAGGGGCCTATTTTGAATGTAAAGACTAGTGAATGTAAAGTGGACCGTGCTCCGGAAAACGTTATGGATTGACGTGACCAGCGTAAGTTCGTGGGTCGCCCGCCCGCAGCGCTTCTTGGCTAGGCACGCTGATTGCACCATTCTTCGCTAGAAATGCATGGCGCGCGCGAGAGATGTTTTTTTGAAAATACTAGCCTTCTCACTCATTTTCAAACAAGTTAAAACAGTTCAGTTACTAACTTGGTAAACTCCCATTAATACCACGACTGTGTGCAATGTTTTCTTGTTCCTCAAGATAACGCTTTTTTAGTTCGTGTTTTATCAAAACATGTCGGAAATAGAACACCTAAAGCCTTAAGTTCGGAACGAAGCACACTGCATAAATTTTGATTATAACTTCTCCCCCTATTTGATTCCTGTTAATTAAAGCCTTGCTCTATGTTAAAGCATGGACGATTAAAGAAACATTGACATCACTTAAAAAGGAACTACATGCAATATTATGTACATGATTAAGATAATTGCCGATTGTATTCATATTGCATAATTAATTATCAAAAATGTTATCAAAAATGCTTATGGTGATTTGATTGAAAGTTACTATTAAAACATGTGGGCTAGTGAAAAAGGTTGCAGGCCAGTGAAAACTCTGGTTTACTGGCCCGGCCGGCCAGTAAAGGAAAAAGTTAAGGAAAACCCCTGCCTTCAACCATTTACCGTTTATGTTATCTGACAATTTACCTCTTAACATTACTCTTCCCCATATTACTAACAATGTACAAAATTAAAACCCAACGGATGCAACCTCAACATTTCTAGTCTGTTCACCTCTTGAAATCAGGGCAGATTTGATAGACTTTGTGAGAAGTTTAATTGGGTTGGATGTCAGTGAAAATGTTGGGGAAGGTTGAGGAAAATGATGGCATTAATCCAATTCAGTGACGCTTCCTATACCGGTGACTTGTAGATGTATAGCGTAAATGTACAGTGTTGATTATAAGCATGCCGGTTATGTGGGGATGGATGCACATACCGGTAAGAGACTGAAAGACCAAGGTTGGTTTTTGAGATTGAGATGTAATTAGTTTCTTTTAGCTTTCTTCTAATTTAACTTTTTAAGACAATTTTTACATCAATGCGTGCACATCATTACATTTCTTTATAAATAACAATGACAAAAGCAAAAAAATAAAATAAAAAGGCCAGTAAAAGGTGTTTTTTTCCAACCACCATTTGACTGTACAAATCCTCCATAAAAAAGTGCAAGAATCCATTTGAAGATATAAAAATAAAAGAGAAATTTGTACGTGAAAGGACTTACCCTTGAATCAAAACTTGAACTTTGTTGACTATTCCATGTGTTGCCAGGACCTTCTACATGAATACCTGCAGCAAAAATTAATAAATTCATGATTGAAATTGGTATTCATCATGACTAGCATCAAAGGATTTCCGTAACTAGCCAGGCTGAGCATCTTGCATGGGAGGAGATACTGGGTAAGATACAATATCCCAACTGAACTAACAGCAAGTTGTAATACTCTGTAGGAACATGTGCCTGGCATGTGGACATGTCAACATGTTCAGAAGTTTAATTGTATGCAGTATCTCAGAAATTGGGTTGAAAGAGTATTCACAGTGCGAGTAAAATAAGTTTTTTTCTCCAGTTTGCCTACGTGTGTCAAGGCAAACACCCATTTTATCCCCGGCATAAGCATTGGACTGATAAATTTATATGCATCAGGGTGTCAAAACAAAAATACATCCTGTTTTAACAAAATTGACATCTTAATTATCATTTTGCTACATGTAGGCCCTACCTCTAAAATACTCAAACAAGTAATTAAAAAAAATAAAACCACGGTATAACAAAACCATTGTTGTCTGTTGATAAAATCCATGGGTTTTGTATGCCTTGGGGCAAATGGTACCCCTCGGGCGTACAACAATTGGGTAGTTCCATGGTTTCTCTCTGCATTAAAAACAAAGACCCACAATAACACTTTTATTTTGCATGTGAAAAGGTAGTAAAATGACTAAGGCCAAAAAAGGGCCTAATCATACATTCAGCCTACGTTTGGTTTTTAAGTACATGTAAGGAGAGAAGGAGTATTTTGGCACGCAGCCAACTGGTCATTTTACCTGTACTTAACCCTATCACTAAGTATTTCTATTAGGGTACATGTGTAAAAAATATTAGCTCTGGAACACTTTGACCGATTGGCATTTGGTGACTTTTCGTAACTTTTATTAGGGGTTAATTAAATGCCACATAGTATACAGTTCAGTGGAAAGTCTATGGTAGTGATAAATTTTAGTGAATTTTATATTAACATACATAGCACAAAACACACTTTTTCCTTGCCAAGACCTGTCAGGTTCTCACTTAAAAAATAAATGAATTTAAACTTTCTGAGCCACTCAAAATACATGACTTCAAGAACAATTCATATCCAATGAAAATTCACCATGTGATACCATGGCACATAACAATAAGCTTTGTGCATACCACTAAAGGGTTTGCATTTACCGGTAGTACGGGAAGCGGATACCCTATTGAAAAATAACATGGGTACCCGCTAAAGAGACCCAATTCCAAAATTCACATCTCGGAAGTTTCTGTTCAGATTTTTCATAAAGGTCCGTATGATAATACTACCACATCGGTGCGTCAATGCAGCAATTCATGTGTGTAGAGTGAACTTATAGCTTTATTGTGAAAACTGCAACTTTCGCGAGTGTCATAAACGTGACATCTGTTTTGTTTTTCTATGTAGCCTGGATTTCATTTTGAAAATTCTCCCAAATGACTTTCGAAACCATTCTTTTTGATTGTCTGAAAAGTTACTAAGTAATTGTAAAGTTGCTTACGGGTGCCCAATCTGTAAATCAGGAACCGGTTCTTGACATCAGCGGTCCGGTACTCAGGTACCCTACAGAGTTCCGATGCACAGCCCTAACACCACTTACAACAGCCAGCTTTAAACCTCACTAACCTTCACTTGTAATCCTCAGTTGTTTAATAATAACTTAACAACCTTCATTGGAGTAAACCATCTCATTCTTTTTCATTTATAGTCGTCTTCTACATGTTCATAATGTTTCTCTTGCCATTGCTGGTGCATTTTTAAGATGAATAGTATTTGGATACAAGCATTGCCTGATGTTTTTATAAATTTGATAAATGATCAAGCGTGTTTGCAAAATCAACATGTATCCTGATTATTTAATGTCATGGCCCTTGTGAAATATGACTTGTTTGTGGACATAAAAGCCAGACCTTTTTACCTTCGGTATTCTGCAGACCCTCTTGCATCAATAAACTGACTACCTACGGGTAGTCATGAGGGATGATCATCGTCATCATCATACCTGTAGTTGTACTTGACTTGGGTTGTACATGTACATGTACATGTACATGCGTATACATGTACATGTCCATGTACATGTCCATGAAAATAATGCTGTGGAGTGTCTCCTCGCATGCTTTGCTTTTTTTCTCCAAAATGTTCACTTTGGAATCAGATTGGAGTGTAAAACTTGTTTTAAAACATGCATACATGCACACGCAATAAATTATTAGGAGATTTCTCCATTCTTTGCATTTCAGCATGGACATGTGATGGAAATAGTGTTGAAGTGTCGATCCTTAATGCCTAACGGTAATGGTTTGCCTTTTACTGTACCGGTATGTATGCATGGGTCCATGGCCACATATTACATGGAATTTTAAGCCATATATTAAAGTAAATGCAACTGACGTCATTTGTCTTTCTTCAGATCCATGTACATGTACTAGTAGGTATTGAACTTATAAATTTCTATAACACTGTGAAAATTATCAGCAATTTAGAAAATGTTGTGCTGCAATGAAAATAGATTTCCACACACCATCAAGCAGCAGACAAATGTTATTGATAGTTTGCATTTTCAGCACTGGAGCCTACTACTTTTACAAATATTTGATACTAAGAGATGTTGAAAGTTTTCATGTAACTGTATAACTTGTTTTATTTGGTCTAAATTATATGCCAGATGACAAAAATTGTAACACTAGTACAGTACAGTCCATGTTCATGTACAATAAGTATCTGAGAAGCTAGCTCAACGTCCGTCCCAAACATACATTGTACGTACCTGGCATAACACCCATGCTATGGTTGATTAAGGGTCTACCATCTATGCATAGATCCACACCACAGCTATTCATCATCAGTCACTTTTCACTGTTAGTGTTACTTTTACCGGTAGTATTAGCCAACACACACACACACACAAAGACTGTAACCTTACTAAACATGCTCAACTTCCCTACTGTAATCTGACAGCTCATGCTTGAACAACACCATGTTTAATATGCAGTTAAACAACCAATGGGCTCCATCTCATGAATATGCAGTCCAGGTGTTGAGGGTGGGACCCTGCAAAGCAGTGAGCTGTTATATTCTTGAATGGGTCTACTGGTTGAATGACACTTGGCCAAATGAAGTACACAGACAGTTTAGGCAAAGGACCAGTTCTTAAAAAAGAGGCATTTTTATTCAGCAAACGTGAATGGGAAAAGAAAGCAATGCCTATGAAAAACAGTTGAGACTGATCATGTAAAGAATTTCTACAATACTTGTTTCATAATTCCAGCAGACACAGACTGTTTCCATGCACAGTCAACGAAGGTTTCACACTCTAGCCTGAGGAACACACTAATATAAGAGATCAATCTCCCATCAATAATGTAGCTGATGACTTGGAGCAAACTAGAGTGCACCATCAACATATTAAATAGACTGCTAGCAAGTCTTTGGCAGATTGTACAATGGCTACAAATCCACAGCCTCACAGATGTAATTCAAAACTGCTTGGATTAATATAGCCATGCACTAGCAGCCCTCAACAGCGCTGCTAGCTGGCTTGTTATTAAATCTCATCCTCCAGAAGTGTCAGTGGTGGAGCATGTAACAAGATCTTGGCAGATGAAGGAGGCGATTGGGCCTGCTCTGTGCATGGTCATGACATCATGGCAAAAAGATGATGGCAATCAATACTTCCAAATGTCACTGCCAAACACTCTCCTAATGGCCATTATCAGAAAAAAGCACTCTTGTTTCTGTTACTTTGTGAATTGTGAATTTATATACCCGAATATATATACATTATCCATGATATTATGAGCAGATTTTGTCCAAGTGAAACATGTACATACCGCTACTTCATACTTTTAGTCTAATCAATTAACTCTTTATCTTTGCAATCAGTAATTCTGTTTAAGTAGCATTGTAATAATGATCTGTCCAAATACCAAACATACAGAAATACATGTAACCAGAGTCTTAACTGAATTTCTTAACATGTATTTTCTGCCCAAAAGACAAAGAACTCTACTTTTACATGTTTTGTAATACCTTGTCAGTTATTTGATTTTTACATGTAAAAGACTTATTTGAATGAAATAATAAAATATTGATCATTATCCTCATGCTCACTCAAAATGTATGTATGATTGTATTCAAGAAATTACCACAGCTAAATATCAAGGTTTGGTTGAGAGAATGCACAGTACTTATGTGTACCAGCCACGATAACAAAATGTACAGCACATTTAATCCACGAGGAAATGTACATGTAGTTGGTGTCAATAATAAAGCCAAAACATGCTTAACTTCAAAGCAGTATGACTATTAGTCCCCTTTAAATCAGTCAATAGAATGTACAATGCAACTGCGCTATGCAATGAAATATTATCTTGTCAAAGAGCCTTGTCCAAGTGTGCACTGTCCTGTTCTGAAGTCTCATACAGACGCACAGAAAAAGATAAAAGTGAAAATGCTGTTCATGACAACATCATTTGCACAGCTTTGCTTGAACAAATACATTTAGGCCTCCTTCTCTGCCTGTCTGTGCCCTGAGACTAAGGCAACCAAATTATTGATAGTAAGACTAGGTTACAAAATCATATTTGTTGGTACCCTAATTGCTATTACTTTATCAATGTCCACTACAAGTCTGGCTGTGTGTCTTATGGTGTGTTATTGTGAGTTTTTTCTGCGTCTCTGGTGAGATTCTCAACATTGTTATTCGCAAAAAAAATCAGTGCAGCTCAAAAATACAGATTCCCTGTGTAGAGCTCTCGCGAATAAAAAATATGTCGAATATTCAAATTGATCATCAAGCGAATATTATGATAGCTTTTTGCCAGTTTGAATATTCCAAAACACAACAAACTACACACATACATTGTACACACGAATGTGATGTTATTTTATTGAAAAGTTGCTGAGCTTTATTGTCAGGTGCCACTTGTATGTCGACTCTACCTTTTTTGTCAACAATGGTGAATCATTGTTTACTTCCTTTTAGCAGGTTAAAGCCCTTTACAGTAATAAAATACTTACTGCAGAACACTCCAGTGCCCCACATCGATTGCTGCATGCAAATTTTAACTGGCGCGCTATCCATGCATCTTTTTACTGGCGCAGCATGCAGTTACAGCAGGCAGTTTCAAATATCCGAATATTCGGTCAAACGCAATTTCGAATAATTGAATGCTAAATTATTCCAAATGAACAGCCCTCTCTCTGTGTCACTTTTAACATTGTCACTTGACGAAGGAAAGCTAAGTGTTAACCTCAAGAGTTAAGTGTTAACATCAAGAAGTTATTAAGGCCAAGAAAAAATTGTGTGTTTATGGTAACCCATCCTGCCTGGGTTTTTTGTTGCCAAATTTCCGACCTCAAACGTTCGATTGTCACATTTGGCCAAAAATTTAAAATAAGTTTATTTTGAAAATAAAAAAGTATTCTCTGTGTGAGTTTTTAAGCTCTGGCAGGAGCTTCTACATGTCACTTTGTGGTTGGTCGGTTTGTCGGTCAGTCAGTCGTTAGGTCTGTCCCCGGAAAATTGACCAAAAACAAGCCCTTTAAGTTTCCCATAAAATATAACTACCAATTGACCAAATGCAATGCCTTCGTCAGTAAATGCACTCTGGGGGAAAGTTTTCGGTACACACCCCTTCGTCTAGATCGATGCGCATGCGTCTCTATTTTGCACATGAAGTGAGACATTCCGGAACCGGGCCAGAGCTTATTGTGCACTCACGCTTGTTTGTGTGTTATTGGGAATTAAATCAAAAGGTTAACTAAAAGATATCCTAAAGTAAACCAAGTTAGTATAAAAGACTGACAGGGGCAATTCCAGCATTATGTAATGTCCGTGACAGAGCTGTTAAGAGCTAGAGTGAATAAACCTGAAAATGTATTTTTTTTTCAAATCTTATATATTCATCATCTAGTAATGGTCCAGGAGATTACAGACTAGGAGTTTTGGATCATTTCTCTGAATCACTAATTAGATATCATGGTTAATTGGCTATGTCAAGGACATTAAACTTCCTTTTATAATGCTGGAATTGCCAAGCTTTTACGGCTTTAGCAGATCCAATTTCTAAAACTTTTTGGAAGTGGCTCTGAAAGGAGGTTTAAAAAGGTGATGTGATGGTACCTATGTCATTTGATTTCTTTTTCAGAATTGACTAATGAAGAAATACATGTGCATGTACCCAGTAGCTTACAAGCATACCTCCAAATTGCTTTGTGTACAGTGATGTATATTATACCAGTATGTGAAACCTTCACTGAACTGTTCGGCCTGAATGTTCCATATTTACAGAAAAAACAAAGGCATGGAGTATTTCTAATTGGCTCCATAATTGGGTTGAAGTATACATGTATCTGTAGTGTAGTCAATGATTAGAGGTTAGCCAATGTTTGTTCATTTGAGCCTGCTGAGATCCCCTGGGGTGATTCAGACAATCCTAGGCCCCTACAGGAAGGATATTATTGGTCATGGTCTCATACGGTCAATCATCTACTACTACATGTACAATGTACCTTACACAAACACATAGATCTACAAACTGTTGCAAGATCACTCGGACACCCTTATGTGTTTTGTTTAGTGTACGAAACCAAAAACTTCAATCAGGAGAAAAGATGTCATGTAAATAAGAAATATTCATAAAACAAGTCAGGTGTGTTTACAAACACAAATGCCCCGCAACCGTGACTGTTCCCATGACATAACACCACTCTTTTAACATCAACTTACATGTACCTTGGTCACATGGAACGTTCATTAATTGACAGCATTAGTGTCTTCTGTAGGTTTTATATGAATTAATCCCTAATCCCTATGATCTCAGAATACAAAATTTCTATTGTTTCAGCCACTGTGACCTTGACCCTTGACCTTTCGGCCCCAAATGCAATAGGCTTCTTAGGATTACCAAGAACAATACACAAACCAAATTTGAAGTTCATATGTAAAGTATTTCTCAAGTTATCGCGCTGACAAAATTTCTATTGTTTCAGCCACTGTGACCTTGACCCTTGACCTTTCGGCCCCAAATGCAATAGGCTTCTTAGGATTACCAAGAACAATACACAGACCAAATTTGAAGTTCATATGTTAAGTATTTCTCAAGTTATCGCGCAGACAAGATTTGTCCGGACACACACACCCACACACCCACCCACGGAAGGACAAGGCGGAAACAGTATGCCCCTTCGGCTTCGCCGCGGGGCATAAAAATAGAAGTACATTTTTGTAAAGCTTGATAATCAAGAACTCCATTCAATAGGAGAAAAGATGTCATGTAAATAAGAAATATTCATAAAAAAATAGAAGTACATTTTTGTAAAGCTCGATAATCAAGAACTTGATAATCAAGAACGGTTGTTTCATCACCCCAGCATCAAGTCATCAGTCAACCGGACCCTAGTACAGCGAGCCTTTGATGTCTGCGACCGAGACAACCTCAAGCGTGAACTCGAGCACATCCAGGCGTCACTACAACGGAATGGCTACAAATCCAACCGCATCAAGATCAGCAAACCTGACCAACGGGTCTCCTCTACCCAAGGTCCTTCCAATGTATCTCCCTCAGTCACTCTTCCATACATAGGTCCAGCTTCTCATCATCTCCAACGCATCCTCCGACAAGCCGGCGTCAAGGTGTACCACTCATCAGGCAACAAGCTCCAAGGCAGCCTCCACACTCACAAGGACAAGCAGGACTCCTCTTCCAAGCCGGGAGTCTACCGCATTCCATGTGAATGCGGCAAAGTCTACATCGGGGAAACGGGTCGGAACCTTCCCACCAGGCTCAAGGAACACAGAGCACATGGACGGCGAGGAGATTTTGACAAATCGGCGATTGTCAAACATTCCCACATCAATGACCACAAAGTTGATTGGGATGCTGCTGAACTCATCGCACCGATCCAGTTCTGGCATCCAAGACGCATACGGGAAGTCATCGAGATCCGCAAGCACAACACAGTTCCGCAAGACATCGGGTTTCACCTCAACGACATCTGGCTCCCACTCCTTAAGACTGATGGGTCTCCTATACCCTAGGTCCTTACCTTCACCTTAGACTGATGGGTCTCCTATACCCTAGGTCCTTAACCTTCACCTTAGACTGATGGGTCTCCTATACCCTAGGTCCTTAACCTTCACCTTAGACTGATGGGTCTCCTATACCCTAGGTCCTTACCTTCACCTTAGACTGATGGGTCTCCTATACCCTAGGTCCTTAACCTTCACCTTAGACTGATGGGTCTCCTATACCCTAGGTCCTTAACCTCCACCTTAGACTGATGGGTCTCCTATACCCTAGGTCTTTACCTTCACCTTAGACTGATGGGTCTCCTATACCCTAGGTCCTTAACCTCCACCTTAGACTGATGGGTCTCCTATACCCTAGGTCCTTACCTTCACCTTAGACTGATGGGTCTCCTATACCCTAGGTCCTTAACCTTCACCTTAGACTGATGGGTTAACCTCCACCTTAGACTGATGGGTCTCCTATACCCTAGGTCCTCCCTCTACTGAGACTGTCACCCTACTGTTCCACTTCAGTGGGCACACCAAGCTTGCTCTAGGCTCCCAGCTACTTGGCATCCACACAGGATGCAACTTCACACTTCATCGCTTTCGCTTCTGCTACATAAGTGTCTTAGAGTTTAGGGATTCTCCTGAAGACGGTCAGAGCATACTGACCGGAACGTCGAGTTTATACCTCTGGTTCTTTTCAGAACCATTCTCTTAGTTGAGAAATTATTCGCACATGGTGTTTCCGCAAACCTTTCATTATTTAGTATCTCCACCATGCAAAGCCTTAAATCTTACTCATTCCATATGTGTTACGTATACTAGTAATTCACATGCCAAAAATGCCCTTTAACCCTAAGGCCCAAAAAAAAAGGTCTCCGGTTTCTGGTATGCGCGCGCGTCGCCGTAGCCATGCGCGTTGGCAAAATTAAAAAGTTTTTTTTTCAATGAAAGATGATGTCTCAAAACCGCCAAACTCACTGGTTTGACTGGAACCCTGCTGCTGCACAATTTCAACGTGTTTTTAGATGGGGTTATGATCGAGAATAAGCTTTATGTGGCCTTTCTGGACTCCCATATATTTGCACTAAGTTTAGTCGGGCACCATTTGCAGTCATCAGCCGACATTTGAAGCAAAAAAGTCGGGTAAAAAAAAAAAAAGCCGTGTCGCCGCACCACTTTTTTGGACAAGCTCCATACCAGAAACCGGAGACTTTTTTTTTTGGCCTAACGTATTGTACATGTAAGTACCTGAATCCATCAAAAATCCACACCCCTGTTTTGGAGGATTTCGACAGATTCAGGATACCTCCATATTGAAAAAGTTGGGGGATGTTGATGGATTCAGAATACCTCCATATACCATTATCATTTTGAAGCCATTTGATTTGATTTTTTCCCATTCAAATCAATGTAACCAAAACGAGGCTGGAGGGAAAAATATTCTGGTGCCTTTTTGCACAAAAACATTATTATTCAGTACTGTTATTGGATACAGGGAACATGACTAAAATGGTGGAAGCACGATATAGGTCTATTGAGCAGTTGGGGGACTTTGATGGATTCAGGATCTCATCAGTTAAAGGAAATGTACATCATTAGCTTTTGCTGTAATTTTCAGAAAAGAAGTATTTTGAGGGTTTACTATATAACAGATCAAATATTGTTACACTGACATGTTTGAAGTTTTGTGTTCGAAAATACTGGAAAAACCAAAAAAAACAAAATGTTCAAGTTGTCTGGTTCCCAGACTCCACTAAAGATGAAATGGATCAATTTATAGATGCAGGAAAATTGTAAGGTAATGGAACCAGTCTATAGCCCGCACCCGTTCATGAACATGTAACCAATATCAAACAAAATTTGGACTGAACAAAAATTGGTAAATTTGGAGCAGTAGTTGAAAAATAGTTAGGTTTTTCCAACGGTGGTCGGCCGACCACCGTTGGAAATTTATACAAAATACCACTTTTCTTGAAAATGACTTCACACCTGGTGCCATAATTTTACAGGATGCTTTAGACTGTCATTTACCAACATCCTAGTAAGGTATTTCGTAAAAAAATGGTAGTTTTGTTTTTTGATGTTTGCAAATGTTGTATTCCCTTTAAACTCCTTGGCTATATGTTTGGTGTGCACGAGGTATGTACATGTACTACACTGGTGGATTCTGATGGACTCAGAACATAAACATTCTTTTGCTTGACTAAATTGTGAAAAGTGGAAACACCTTGTTTGCTGTGTAAAGTTCAATGCCTTACACATCTGCTGTTTTCTTTTTAAATCCACATTATAAGTAAATTATACACATTGTACATACACACTGTCAACACTTTGATGATGGTTTTTAAGCCCGACACACACCTTTGCAATTTTACCAGTTCACCAGTTCACCAGATCATTGGGCCATCGGACATACAGATCGTAGAGGTGCGCACAATGTGTGTGGGCAGTACTCCAATTTCACCGGACGTGACATTTATATTAACCAATCAGATTCACAAAGGAAATCACATGATTCAAAATCGACTGCTGCCATTTTGTAATCATGTGACTGGTCATCATGTGACCAACTATAGAACGGAATCGGGCATGTGTGCGGGAAATGTTGCGGTCTCCGCAATGGTGAGAAAAAAAGTACCGGTGATCTGGTGAACTGGTAAATTCTGAAAGGTGTGCGATGGGCTGAACACAGATTGACTGGACACTCCTTTGCCAGTTTTGACTTATCTACTGGGTAGCTGCAACTTTTTTACAAGTATTAGTTTTGTTGTTATTCAAGCTATACATGGTGGATCTTCTATATTGAAGACTGTGGATCTCCTATATTGATTTGAGGGAAATCATAGTATGCGAATTCATCATCGAAGCCGTTGTCTTTTCAGAGCAATATACCCAACCCTTTAAAACCCTACAAGTCAGTTTCAAGTGAAGGGATATGAAGTGTATAACTGTGTCACACAGAGAGTCACTGCACAAAAACAGCACTGGGGCTCAGAGTGGTGAAACATCAACAGAATCAATCTGCCTGCTTGCTGGCCCTGAGCCTAACCACACAAAAGAATTGTGCAGGGATTTGAAGTGTTATCCAGACTTCACAGAAGATTACCTCTAGGAAATTATAACACAATTCAATGCAGCCACTTTTCCCCATTAGAGCAGCATTATTATTTTATTGCATGGGTGGGCTTATTGCAATTAATTTACTCACTCACAGTTGCCCTGATGTGCAATTGATTTATATTCTAACTGAGTGGAGGTTAAAGGGTAAAGTAAACCAAAGTGCAAGTCTACACTGATTCTGATATGAGCCACATGCTGCAACAGGGTTAAACCTTTTTTCATGTAAATCATTTTTAAGATAATTTTTAAGACCACAATTAAGGCTAGTATGACGTTATTATGCAATTTGAAAAAGTTACTAGTACTTAATGAAAAGTAACACTGAAAGGTTTTCAAACTAATATTTCAGATGACTAAATTATGACATTATACGGTATTACATGTACACTTAATGCAAGACAACAGATACTACTACGGACCAATCAAAGACACCACTAAATAAAATATACTGAGAACAAAGTGGACTGAAACCGTACAGAATAATCACATCCTCCTGAAGACAATTTGAAAAGTGATTTTGTACTGTATACACCTTAATACAAAACATGATGGTCATCGAGGGGAAAACAAAGAAATGAGAGCAAGAAATAAAGTGACTACAATGCATGGCATTGCATTCAGTTGGTCAACATTACATAGTTAGCCTTTCATTGAGTTTCAATTGCAACAAAATGCATTGTGTGCATCGTGTGCATTAATAATATTATAACCATTATTATTTAGTTAAGAGTCCACTTGATTTATTCCAAGAGAATAGAGTTACAAACTGGTGTGTCTTTGGTGATAATGCTCTTTAATGTTTTGTTCTAATACATGTAATACATGTCCTGTTGACATTGCATACTGTACATATTTTTCAAGTAACGGTAACTGTACTTTCTAATTACGGGTCACATCGTCCCAGACTGGCAAATGACTTTTCCAAATGGCCAACAATATATAATGAAACTTGTACAAGTAAATTATTCACAGTTGCAGAATGCAACTGTACATGTAAATGTTGTTTACACAATACATGTACAGGCTGACACTACTGAGCAGATAGGTGTTACACACATGTACATTGTATGTATGTAGTCATCTCCAACAGTTATTTCATCAATTATTATACATTTAAATAAATCTCACCTGATATTGTTTTTGAGATTATCACAGAAGTAGTTATGATGTTACTATGTACAAACACATTTGAGTTAGTGCCCACATATCATCACAAACTCAGAAAAACTGTGATGATGGCATCATACAGACTACATACCGGTACATGTACAAGTACATTTTCTTCACTTCTTGATTTCTGTATTTTAAAGGGTCTAGGAAGTGAAGTTTTCTTAGGAACATATTTTGTGCAACTTTCTACATGTACTCCTCTTAAATGTATGAAAACAATTTGACTTCCCTTTTGGGTTAATTGTATTAACAAGTGCACTTCTTTTATAATTTAAGATGTTCTTAGCTTTTCCGGACACATGAGGGTGCTGTTGCTGCGATGTCATTTCAGGAAGCCATTGTTCAGTTTAGGTGTTTTCTGTTCAAATTGTGAACAAAATAAATTGTTCATTGAAAACATTTGTGAGAACAGTTTGCTCATTGGCTTACAGCCATGTAATGAAACAAAAACGAATCGTAAAAGAAAAGAACATTTAGCCTACAACAGCGAAATATAAAAAATTCTGGGGTTTTTGGTGCTGAAATACTGTAACATTGAGGTTTCTGCCTGAAATAACATCACACTTAAATTGCCATGAATATGTAAGTTTACAAAATTAGCATCAAAACCAAAAAGGCACCAAAACACCTTTGAAAATGGCAAACCGGAAATTGAAAATCGGTATAATTGAATCACAAAGGTGCATTTGCAAGGATTGCATTAAGAAAGTTACATTCCATCGGCCCTTCAAGTTGCGGATGAGCTTCTGAAGAATTTTTAGCTGAGAGCCAAATAAAAAAAGATAACGTGCGTGTTTTTCACACACAAAGAAGATACCAGTAACACTAATGGCTGATTCCAAGACCTGCTGGTAAGACTTTTGCGAAACGTATTAACACAGAAGTATTTTACAAATGAATGCAAGATCTTACATGTACATGTACCTCTGACTAGAGCTGTCCAATGGACCAGAAATTTGTACTTTAGATTAAACAGTTGTTTTAATATTACAGCATTTCAAGCATACTGCAGTTAGTGATCCATAGATAATGAAAGCCACTTGTTCATACATGTACGTACATCCACCTATACATGCATCCATTGACAAAGCCAATTTTCAATAAGTTTAATACAAAATTATCAAAATGAATAGACGACGGTTGTTAACAATTTGTCCATACAATTCTTGTAATCCACTTAAAGAATTTACATATGCATGATCAATAGCTAAAGAAGAATGCAAGATTATGCATGTGTCATGTGCTTAATCCTCAATATTTGGTGGATCCTACATTTACATGTACATGTAGGGAAAAAGATGTGTCTTTCATTTAAAACTACCATTCTTAAGAATTTTGTGGTTCCACAGTAAAAAACAACTTAATACATTCCACTATGTGTCACAGATTTCAGTATCTGAGACACATTGCTTTAATTTTTGAAACCACCACCTTGGTTGCTATTAACCTCAACCGCTTAGGCCCTTTCGGCTAGGATCCATCCTTAACCCTTCAAAATCCTCCAATTGCCACCATGTAGAAATTTGGTTACAGCCTCAATCCTCCAAAATCATCCGTTATTTCTTGCATTTGTTCAGTGGAGGGGTTGACCACTTCCTCAATTCTCTAAAATCCTCCAACAATAACCGTAATACAATGTGGAATTGTCCATGATATCCAGAAGCAGTGCGGATGATATCTGGAATAATCTAGGCATTATTTATGCAACGACTATAAACAATTAACACAAGGTGCAGATTAAGACCTTGATACGGTAGTTGACACATTGCATCCTCCAAAATCAACTAGCACAAAAAATGGCACAGCCTCGAACCCCGAAATCCTCCAAAACTGCCCGATTGATTTTGGAGGATTGAGGAGGGTTAGGGTTAACCCTACTTAATTTTAAATAAAAAGTAAAGAAATTGGAAATGTTCATCTGCACGTCGTTAGATAAGAAATGGCAACTTTTTTCATCCCGGTTACGTTAGCACATCAAAGATGACTCTGATACAGAGAAATCAATCTCATAAATCAACCATCATTCAGCTGATTAAGTGTTACAATGGATTCTTATTAGTCTCTTAATAAATTGCTCTAGGACCCTGTCATAAATGTGTAATAGATTAATGTGGATACGGCAATCATCGACATACACTGTACATACATGTACAAGTAAATGTATGAGTGGATCCATTTTTGTTTTGGTCTTTAAGAGGCAGCTATGTGCAGTCAAGTGGAAGGTGCTAGTGATAGTTATATGCACTCAGTTGATACCGGTTTGAGGCTGAGTCTGCACCACTGCCATTATCCCTTGTGCATAATTGAACACTGATCAAGTTCCGTCATCCGTGAGCCTCCTACACATCAATAAGCAACGGCAATAATTCAACTCGTCATTTCACTCTTCAGGATGGAATTTCTCCCCGTAAATTTGTAATGACTGGGTCCTTGAAAATTGCAACGTGCCAGGAATGATTTGACTGCGAAAAACCATTAAAATGCAAAATGGTCACCAAGTAACAGGACTTGAACTTGGAAAGTGCATTTAATAGCCTCTTGTTGCCACACTTGATATTATTTAATATTTAAGCGATAAGTGGCTACTCCACATATCAATTAGGTTTAACACCTAGCACCAGCATATCTGAGGAGTACTAACTCAATGGTGGGGAGTACATGAGCACAATCTTGAATGTGTAGCAATTAAGGGAGGAGACACAACGGAGCCATTTTTGCATGGCCTGACACAGTGTGTTCCATCACACATGGGTCCCCTGAGACTATAATCATGCCCTTATAGTGAGCGCATAATAGTGAGGTGGTCTATCAGTCAGAAAGGATGCTTGCAAACCTACATGTGATACCGATAAACACTGGCTTCTCAGACATGAGTTAAAAATCTAGAGGTTGTGTGATTGTCTTTGTAACAAATGCAGGGTGATGGGGCATGGAACTATTTCATTTGACACTGTCTAACTCTGTGGTAAATATGTTACTAAAAACAAAAACAAGCACAGTATGAAATTCAAACTTACCTCGGTTGAAGAATTTATTAATTAGAGTTGGAGGATTTTGAAGTATTGAGGCAGTGGTCAACCCTCCTTTGAACAATTTCAAGAAATATTGTATGATTTTGGAGGATTGAGGCAGTATCCAATTTTACATGGTGGTAGTTGGGTTACTGCAGGATGGAGGATGTATCCTAGCCAAAAGCGCCTACATCGGGGGTACTAAAGGTTGATAATAAAAGTGCCTACAATTGTTTTAGACATGTACACATTTACCATGGCTTGTATGAGTACGAGTACGAGGAAAAAGTACTGGAGTAATTGTACGAGAAACTTGAAAATGTATTAGTAAGAGTACCATGAAAAAGTACATGTATAGAGTATGGGTACGTGCACATAGTACTACACCACTGGCACACTTTACAAGAAAGGAGCAAAGCTTTTCTGGATTTCATACCGATAAGGGGAGCCTTTACAGTACAGCTGACCAGAACCAATGAAATCAACTTTGGCCAATAATG
This sequence comes from Patiria miniata, assembly GCF_015706575.1. Classification (NCBI taxonomy): domain Eukaryota; kingdom Metazoa; phylum Echinodermata; class Asteroidea; order Valvatida; family Asterinidae; genus Patiria; species Patiria miniata. The sequence continues at coordinate 21,853,314 of NW_024037076.1, read as the reverse complement.
CAACCAGAAACAAATGTTTTGAACCTTGGGGGAAAAAAATGGGGAAAAAAAAAAACCGCGTCACCGCACCACTTTGGGGGCAATTTCCATACCGAAAACTGGAGACTTTTTTGGGGGGCCTTAACAAGAAAATACCGGTTATGTTGAATCCATTGTTGTGTACACTGAGCTGTATTCATCAAACATGTTTAATATTGCCATCAAGGAATACTAGTGTAAGCAAAACATGTGAGTCGACTCAATATGAAAGTTGACTTCCAAGTACAAAATGTTAGTGCTATAAACCTATCCATAGATAATTAGATTGCCACTTGAATATCCAAGGACTATTGTGGTGGGCAAAGTTCAATCTGGAGGTAAACACAAACCGGAGTAGTGTTCCATGTTTTTATTCTAACTGAAATAATGTCAGTGTTGATCTGACTGAGTACAATGACCATAGAAAACCAGAAGACATCCTCCATGCAGATTCTAATTTAGTTTACATTGTTCATGTACTTATGGACACGAATGCTTAAAACTCATGCTGTCTATGTAAATTATAGCTGGAATCCATTTTGCAACTTAGGCCAAAAAAAATAATACTTCTGCTTCCGGTTACCCGACCAACCCTATATTTTAGGCTGCGACCCTTAAAATTTTAACGCAATTCCTCCCCCCCCCAAAAAAAAATATAAAAAATAATGATTGAATAAATAAACATAAAAACCTGTTGTCTTTTCTGTCTTCACAAAATACCTCTCAACAACCATTTGCGTAAAAAAAAAATGCTTGTATTTATTTGTTTTCTTACTTACATTCGCTCTTTTTTTCAAAAGAAACCTCCGTTATTTTTACAAATTCGCTTTGCAATTCGATGTCACGGTGACTATAATCACGTGCGTAAACCTTGCTGATTCAATGCAGTGACGACTGGTTCCCACCGCGCGCAGGGGCCAATTTAGAAGACATGAGGAAAATGCGGTAACCAGTCTGTCATGGCTATGCGATCGATATAGCGCTAGCATTGCAGGCACGTGCACTGTCAACTGGTCGGATTCGACATCGTAAAAATGCCAAGAAAACACCGATGGAGGAAGAATAGTTTTGCGAGTTAATTCACAGAATTGATCTAGCTTGTCTGTGTATGTATTTTCCGTGTTCAACAGTTCGTTTTGAGATCGCACTACTCGTTTTTGGAGTGATACCGGTACAATGCAGCGTGTTTCCCGAAATATTCGACCGTAAAAAAAGAGGTCTATTGGCTGCCCGCCACACGCACAGTGCATCACACACTTCGGAGTTTTGGCCAGCTTCCCGTCTTGACTAGCGTTGTGCATATGGTGCGAACAACCTGAATTTTCCATTATTTTTTGAGAATTATCGAACGTTAACATATTGACAATAATTAAGGTAGGTTTTATTCACTTTTTGTGGCCATTTTGTATATAGCTTTCGTAGTGCAATGAAAATAGTTCAGGCTGAAACTTTGCATATAATTGAATACCCCATTCAATCTGCATAAAAAAAAATTGGCCAAAAAAAAAAAAAATTCCGACCGACCGACCCTATTTTTGAAAGGCATGTAATCGGAAGCAGAAGTTTTTTTTTTTTCGGCCTTAGCAAGCCGAAATTCTTCCAATGGGTGACCTAAGAAGCACATGGACTACATGTAGGAAAATTCACTATTTTGGTTTTGTTTCAGTTTAATTCAATTATCAATTTCATAACTGGTACTGCTCAGAACCCCATGCTACACTCTTAATGCCAGCTACCGGATAAAGAGTAACTAAAAGTACGGTAGGTCTACACATGTATGTTCATCTTAAACACTGAATGATACCAAATGGGAGAGTACATGTACCGGTATGTCTCCAAAAACTCTTGTGATACTTTCCGAAAACCCTCCTCAACACAGCATAAACTTGTTAAACCATGCACATTAATCAACTTGGTCCGTGGCACAGGTTCCTTCACTGATTTTATAAGTCGCCTTGTACATGTAATAAGTAATTTTGAGAAGAGTTTAAGAGGTTTCTTTTTTAAACATTTAACCCCTGGAGTAAATATTTGCAACATGAAAAATAAATTTATTCACACGTTCATCCTTACTATAATTCCAGGAATCTCTGTGTGTCTGTCTGTCGATTATCTCCAGAACTGGGCACCGTATGTAGTTGAAAATCGGCGGGTGTATTGCTCGGCACCCCAGAATGTGCAGTGCCAAGTTTGAAGTTGTTCAATGGACAAGTGGTTCTCGAAAAAGCTGCAAAAAAGTTATATTTTCCAAGGCAAACGTGCAAGTATAATAGCCTAGACCTCCACCACGCACTGATGTTTTTTTCAATTGTTTACGTCATATTTTAAGCTAAAGCGCGCGTACTCAATATGACGCAAACAATTAAAAAAGGACGGGCACGCGCACATGTAGGGCGATACCATTGTCCAGTATGGGTAAATAGCACGGGCACATTATTTTTGCAGTCGATTTTTGCAGTCGACTGAGCGACCATTGTAGGCGGTCGACTGAGCAACCTACCGTAATTTTCGGAATATAAGCCGCGGCTTATACGTTGAATTTGCCCATGAAAATGTTTACTGCGGCTTATACACAGGGCGGCTTATACGCCGAGCCTTGAAGAATAAAAATAAGATTCACATTTGTATTTAATGTACTGGTACAAGAAGAGATGTGTTGCTGAAATGAATTATAAATTAAGAAAGTCATTAACAAACCGAAACCACGTCTCACGTAAAGGTACCGAGCGGTAAAAAAGTACGGTGATGAAAGCTGTCTTCGACACTGTACTTGCGATCAGCCGTACATGATACTGGTACAGTGCAGCGCACAGCGATATGCAGGCATGCTTTCCCCCCAGCGGACCACACCATTTGTGGTAACAAAGGGGTGTTCTTTCTTGGGAACAATAATTACCAATATTTTCGCTGTTTAAAAAAAAAAAAAAAAGACCACTAAAATTTTTATGGTGTTCGAAACATTTTTTTATTACATAATCAGTTGTTCAACGTCACAATATATTTTGTTTTCTTGAAATGTATTCAAGAAACGATGTAAAACTCAAAAGAGGGACTAAATCACCCCTTACAAAATTAATGGAATCGTCTATTAAAAAGTCCGCTTCGTTTTGACTATTTCCGAAGAAAGTTATGATCGAAACTTGAATTTTTCTCGCAACTAATGGTTAGTAATCGCAACAATTTGATAAGTTTTGAGGTAAAAACGGACCTGTTTATTCTTAAGACAAAACAAATCAGCATCTGTTGCCACAAAGCAAGATTTGTAGCGCTCCAGTCAGACAACACACGGTGGGTTTCATACTCTCTCACGTGCTGTGGGAAAATGTTGTCATTCACCGGCGTGCGTGGCGCAGACTGCCGGGCTATGACGGGGCAGCCGGCAGCAGTTCCCGGTGTTTATTTCTCATCAATTCCCATATTTGTTTGTAAAAGTATCGATTGTAAATGATTTGATATAACTTTTGTGGTCCTTTTAATAGCTTCTGTAGTGTAAATGGAACTGGTTCAGAGCATTTTTACTAGAATTTGGAGGCCTTACAAAATTGAAACCGCAGCGGTCGCTGCGGCTTATACGCCGGTGCGGCTTATACGCTGACTTCAAATCTTAATTTGCAGATTTTTGCGTGCTGCGGCTTGTACGCCGCGCGGCTTATATTCCGAAAATTACGGTAACTGCAGGGCGATACCATTGTCCAGTAGGAGTGAATGTCTGCGCTTACTCACCCAAACAACTTCAAACTTGGCACAAACTTTGACGTGAGTGTGCGTTCAACCTGTGAAAACAACACCATTGAATCGCGTGCGTTGTTTGCACTAGAAGTTCTCAAAAACGCTGCAAGCATATAACCAATACCAGCAGCAAAGCAATTTGTGCTTCGCGAACATGCACATTTTAGACGGGCACTGCACTAGTCAATGCAATTTCATCAATGATGTTCTAAAGGCCTTTGGCTGACAAAATACCACACAGGTCACTTGAGGATTGGAGCAAGCATACTCTATACATTTATTACAGAGGTCAGTTGTACTGTATGTGCAAGTAGACATTCTTAGGATGAATCCTTTAAACTGACAGAGTGAACTGAAATCAGAAAGTTGACAGTAAAGTCATGATGATTTGATAGGAGTAAAGGAAACAAATCGTCGGTCGCACCACGAAGTGACATATCGTGTACAAAAATTCTATCTAGACGATACATGTACGTCACTTTGTGGTGCAACCAACAAACTGTAACATTCATTTGCTGTCTTTGATTCATAATATAAGCACTGCCATGTAAAAGTGAAAGTGTTTTGGAATTTTCAACATAAAATGTCACTCAGAAACATCATGATTGTTCAATATTCAAACCACATGTACCACTCTTTAGTCAGTCTTGGGTCATTTTTACTCAAGTTTCAAAACATTTACAAAGTAACATCCCTTTCTTTTTACATGATGTTTCCCATCATTGACTTGCCAAATAAAATTCACTGACTTCACCACTACATTCTGCAAATTTCAGAATGAAACAAATGTTACAGACATCAAACACCAAAGTTGTAAGAATTTAATATCAGTTTACTGCCACATTTTGCACATTTTAAGAATTGAAAAGGAAACTGAAAGCATTTACAATGTATCTCTTTGGTTTCTGACAATGAGTTCAAGCTGCCCTGCATTGTTTAGTATGGTGTAAGTAGTTATCAAAAAAACACTTTCATTTCACAGAAACTTGCATTTTCCTAGTGCAAATCAATATGTGCAGTATTTTGTTTTGATTGCATTATCTAATACAAAATCCTATCAAAAATTGATCTAGCAACCTGAAATAATAGCAACCACGGTGAATTGCTGCCAAGAAAAACAGTGAATTGGCACTTCAGTCTTCTCAGGCAATTTGTTCAGCAATTTTGCTCTGAAAAATTATCTAATATCTTGTCTATTCGGAATTACTTGTAACTCTGCCAAGGGACTTGGCCTTTCATTATCCTATAATACCACGACAAGTTTTGACCAGGGAAATCGCAAAATCAACACTTGAGCAGCCATTGATGTTTTCTCAAGAGAGTACAGCCTCGAGGCTTTAGATTTACAGTATGCGGGAGAATCTCAATATTGCTATCATTTCCAGTCCATCAAAATCCATTAACTGTTCTACTCCATATCATAAAATCTAAATCTTTCATCAAATATAATATGCCATGAGGTACAATATTTGTGAAGCATTATAACACACTAACAATTATGAAATGGTAGTGCATTAGTATGGTTTAATTAGTTTTAACAAGTATGCCAAAAAGTATTGCGCTATCATCACTAGAATAAGTTATCACCTTTTCAAAAGCTGGTTCAATCTGATGTGATTGGATCTTCTAAGTAGCTAATTTTCCCTAGCGAAGCAAATTGCAGCACTGCATAAATGACAGTACAAAGCATTCTTGCATGAGATCTCATGAGCAGCACATGCCCCCAGGGTCCAGATGTTAAAATGCAGTGACAGTGGAGAGACAGTGCGCTGGCCTTAATGTCGACTTTTATAAGGTAAAATGAAAATTTGGGTAAAAGCCCTCCAGCATCTAATGCAGCTTTCAATAGGAGAGGTGGACGATCTGCGCTGAAACGTGCAGCCAGAAAATTCAGTCCATAATTAAAACTGGAAAAGTGTCCACTTGATATTTCTGTAGGAGGACAGCCCTCCAGCTACAAAGATCTAGCAAAAAAGAAGAAGATTTCTTAGGGGGCACAAGTCACACAAATAACTTGAACAATGCCTGCAGAAGGTATCTTCTAAAACAATCACCATAGCCTTTCAATGGGTCTTTTTGATTCAAGGGAGGAAAATGAATAAAAGCACCTTGGGACTTTAGTTGTACTTGGGAGAAAAAAAATCGCGAGCAGGCCAGGATTATTATTATTTTTTAATAGCACATACCGGTACATGTACACTATTCACTGCTGGTTAACAATCATATTCAAAGTGAAAGTGACACTATAGCAGAAACCATAATCATTCATAAAAATTACTCACAATACTAGTATGTTTATGTAAGCACATAAAGTCAAAGTTACAATGTGTACTATGACTTCTGTTTGGGGCACCTACACGTACATTTGTACCCATCCTTGTTTAAATGAAAGGATAAAATATAACATATTTGTAAACTACACATATTACAAAAAATCAAATGAATGAGTTAGTAAGTTAACAGCCTTGAGTTTTATGATTTTACTGTCTGGAGATGTCTTCTTTTCAAATTGTTATTGATGATAAATCCATTATTAAGCATTCAATCTTCATTCAGCTGTTAAGTATGAAAACGTTTAGGAGAAATTACATAAAATTGTAACTTGAGAGTTGCATTTACTTCAAAATTACTTCCATTATGAATTGGCTATCCTTTTAATTAAACTTATTTTCTGAACGTAGGAAATTGATTCTTGTCATCAACTCATCACACAGATATTCATAATGTGCACAAATTCTCTTTGCGAAAGAGCTGTCACATTTAAAACTCAGTCCCAGACCCCATTGTACAGCTGAGAATTTTCCAGAAGATGCTACTAGGGAGCAGATTTACTGGACAATTTCCATTAATTAGTTTATTCATAATTGGCCTCTCCAAAATAAGATTCCATTCGTTCAGATGTTAAACAAAAAATGGGGGGGGGGGGGAAAGGTATAATTGTATGGCAAAATGTAGGCCTACCGGTATGATCATTTTTATTTCAAACTCCAATCTGTTCTGACATTTAACCAATGAAAAACAAAACTGAGGAAATGTATGATAATTATTTTAGCAGAGTCTATAAAATAAACAAATTGTTTGTTTTGTGAGAAATATAACAAATGCTTCAAAGACTTGGATTGTTTGTTTACCACATATCAAAAAATAACTCTTAAGAGGCCACGCCAGAACCCCAACAACTTTATAAAACACATGCAGTGAACAAAAGCATTACCTGAAGTACATGTTGTACAGAACAGTGGATTTCTGTAAACATTTTGTTTGTTTGCACTGACATAAGAACCAGACCATCGCTTTTCTAATACACCTTTTGTTGGATATGTTTTAGGTGTAGAAACTGCTGCTTTCAAGTTAAATATTCAAGGCATTCCAGCTGCCTACATGATATATTTTAATTGCTAAATATTGTAATACATACAACACAGTAGGATATACCGGTAAAGTTTCTTTCAAGACCATAATTATATAAATCCTGGATAAGAAAGCAAAGCTTTAGTTGTCTAAGGAAAGCCATTCAACTAATTTCCATGTGGACTATTGCTGCCCTCATCATGCCAAAGTTGGTTTACGAACACAACAAGGTGAAGAAGAGCAAGATTTTGAATTTTTTCCCCTTTCAATTGCAGCATTAAATCTTGTTCCTTGAGTTTAATCCAGAAATGAGAAATTATTTCTTGTTAAATTTCACAGTTTTCACACCAATTGCACATTGATTTTGCACCAATTTTGCACCAACCTGCACAAATTTCATACTGATCTTGCACCAATTTCGCACCAATTTCACAGGGGATAATGTGGGGAAAAGTTGCGTGCGAATTGCAAAATGTGAATGTGTATGCGAATGCGAATTCAATTTGCAAAAATTCCCATTCACATTCGCAGTTTTAATTTTTCAATTGTGGTGTACTGGATGTACTGGTCTACGTACAGGTCTACCTAAGTACACACAAACGGTCAAGCATGGAAAGACTTCTGGAGATTTTTCAGAAAACATAGCCATGTTTGTCACTTTTGATGTGTAATTGAACAGAAAGTTGTGAAGTCCAAATTTATGGGAATGGCTTTAATATGAAACAAACGAATCTTTGCAATGAGTCACGGTAGGTTTTATACAAGATACCACAGAAGAAACAGTCCAATTTAAGAGCACTGTTTTTGTTTCATCAAATGGTGGTAATAATGGTCAAAATTAACTGCTGATAGGCTCCCTGTGAATGCTAATTTATTGACACGTTTGTGGGCAATAATGGTACACTTATGAACCTGTTCTTTGCAGTGATTTGTAACAGAAACAGGTGATATACATACATTAGTAACAGTGCACAGTAAAAAAAAACAAAAAAACTAGAGGTTGAAGGAACAACCACACGGTGTTGGGCCATGGATTACTGCAAACTTTGCCACACACATCAACTCAAAATATGCATGTTTAAATCCATGTTTGACTTTTCAACATGCCGTCAGAGGGCGCTCTAACATTTGATGACGTCACCTGTAAAAATTTTGTACAGTGCGGCCTAGGCAGACACTCACATCGTTGAAAGCAAGTTCGCATCTTCTGCCAATTTCAATTAATAAGGCACTTCCGGTTTTGACCGGAAGGAAGGGTCACGTGATTTTGCACTTAAAACCAAAAATGAAGACCCTGCAACATTTTATCGATTGCCATAAAAAACAAAATCAAATCTGTAGCAGTTGATTTTATATTGATTTTCAAAGATTAAATATGGAAATATTTATTTGCTTGTAATATGACACTTGATGACGTCAATGTGACATCATCGCCAGAAACCTCCAGAGCTATATTTACTCTGCTACATGTGTATATAGCCACATCTTGATTATATCTCTCACGGTTGATTTTTTTTAGCAATTGTTTAAGGTTTAAAGGTCTTTTCTTTATAACTTCCGGTCTGATGACGTCATCCATTTTTTTTCGCGCACAGGTCTTTTCTGCATTAAGTTCATCATGTATGTTAGGTTTGAAGTGATTACTGCAAATTTCGCCACATACATCAAGTAATAATGCGTTTTCGATGTTTTTTAAACTGCCACTAGAGGGCGCTCTAACATTTGATGACGTCACCTGTAATATGTTTGTACAGTACTGCCTAGGCAGACACTCACATCGTTGAAAGCAATTTCGCATCTTCTGCCAATTTCAAATAATAAGGCACTTCCGGTTTCGACCGGAAGGAAGGGTCACGTGATTTTGCACTTAATACCAAAAATGAAGACCCTGCAATATTGTATCGATTGCCATAAAGAACAAAATCAAATCTGTAGCAGTTGATTTTATATTGATTTTCAAAGATTAAATCTAGAAATCTTTGATTGCTTGTAATATGACACTTGATCATGTCATTGTGACGTCATTACCAGAAACCTCAAGAGCTATATTAACTGTGCTGTATACAGCCAAATCTTCATTATATCTATCACGGTATATTTTCTAGCAATTTTTTAAGGTTTAAAGGTCTTTGTATTGTAACTTCCGGTCTGATGACGTAATCAGTTTTTTTTCGCGCACAGGTGTTGTCTGCATTATGGTCATCATGTACATTAATTTTGAAGCGATTACCGCAAACTTCGCCACAGACATCAAGTGAAAATGCTTTTTTGACGTTTTTTAACCTGCTGCTAGAGGGCGCTCCAACACTTCATGGCATCACCCAATAATTTTTTTTTAAAGGTCAATCCAGGCAGAAACTTAAATTGTTAAAAGCAAGTTCATATCTTTTTCCACTTTTAAATTATTAGGCACTTCCGGTTTCGACCGGAAGGAAGGGCCACGTGATTTTACGCACACAGGATAAAATGAAGATCATGTATTACCATGTCGATTCCCGCAAATTTCAGGTTCCGGTCTATCACGGTTGATTTTATATGGAATTTCAAAGATTAAATTTATTAAACTTTCAAGTGACGTCACGTGACCCATGATGACGTCATGATGACGTAATTGCAAAAAACCACATCTGCGGTGGATTGGGCAGTCATGTATTGACAAATGAAGTTCATATATGTTTCCATTTTTCCAAACAGTTCTGGAGAAGGATTTGCTGAGAATATGCTGAGAAGAACAAAAACAGTAAATTCTTACAAAACCAATAGGTGTACAGAACTGTGACTCAATTAGAGTTGGAATATCTGAGGTTTTGCTCGTATCAGAAACGGCAGAGCACAGTGACTTTTTTGGACAGGCTGCTGCTAGTGCGTGCACTAGGTGTGAACAAACCATGTACAGTCAACTCCCGTTATAACGAACTCGGTCATAACGATATCCCGGATGTAACGAGCACATTCTCCCAGTCCCGATCAATTTGTGTACATTACTATGGGGAAATATGTGATTACGTGCACGGACATGACGAGACTTCGGCTATTACAACGATTTTGGCCAACCCAATGCGAGGAAAAGCATTGTTCTCAACCCATTTACAATGACATCTTTTCAAAACTACGGGCATTGCAGCTTGTCAACGACAGACCTTTTGTCCCGAAACGGGTATCATGCTCCCGTCTTCCAATTCAAGCAACACACTTAAGCATCACCTATCAATGTCCCTTAGTAAAGACTTCAACCCAACGTCATTTCATCTCGCCGATCTTTATAAATAAATTCAATGGGACTGTGATAATCGGCGCGGTTGACCGCTGGTCTAGTCGCTAATCCCCTGCTGCGGTTTCCCTTAGCGTCCTAGCGTGACCAGGGTTTGAAGTTTGCTTACGACTGCGGTACCACGTTTCTAGATTATTACAAACGGACAATAGGGGGCGCTCAGGAGATAATGTTAACATTGTAAGGAATAGCTTTAGTACTGCCGCCCAAACACCGGGTGCGTAATTGCTCCCTATTGTTGGTTTGTGGCTATTAAAAAAATATGTAAAAGAAAGAATAGCACATCGTACTCCATCGAGACAACTGTCAAGATTTTTACTGCAATGGCTTCAATCAAGAACAAGCGAAAGAGAAATTCCATCGAGACCAAGATGGCAATCATCAGGGTCGTCGATGCCGGACGCAAGAAGGCTGATGTTGCGGCCAGTATGGCATCGTTTCAAGTACCCTGGCAACCATCATGAAGAACCGAGAAAACATCACGTCAAACTTTGACATATACATTGTACAAATGTTAATCCGAAATTATTACTTTTGTTTATTTATTATTATTAACTTAAAAGAATCCCTCCAGAGAAACAATAATCACCAATTGCTGCGAAAAGTCAAAGTTCAATTACACATGGAGGCACTTAAACCTGGAAGTAATATTAGCGCCCTCTCTTGCCCGATTCCAGCAAATGCAACAAAAGCAAAATGTCACTTGGCACGAATGTGCGCCATAGTTAACCAAAATAATTACAATGTCAAAGAATCCCTTCAGAAACATAATACCCAACTACTCCAAAAAGTCAACAACAAAAAGTAAAGTTTCACATCTAAGGATCAGGAGTCACTAAAACCCGGAAGTAACACATGTATTGGCGCCCTCTCTTGCCCGATTCCAGCAAATGTAAAATGAAAGCAAAATGTCACTCGGCACGATTTGTGCGAGTGCCCTACTTGCCTGATTCTTCTCAGCGATTCTTCTCAGCAATGATGCCTTTTCTTCCGGATTCAGGTCCTCAAAGATTAAACAATGTTCCCTTAAAGGTATTTTATTTATTTCATTTATTCATCACCATCAGTTAAATATTTAATATACATTAATAACAGACGTACATACCAACAAATGACTATCCTTTCATGTCTTCGGACATGCGTTACACGATTAAAACACGCACACATGTACCGTACCTTGTGCACAACGAATGGGGAAAACTGCGCTCCGGTTTTAGCGAGGTTCCGGCTACAACGACAGTATTGTGAAAGTCCATCGGACCTCGTTATAACGGGAGTCGACTGTACGTTGAAAGCATGTGGTACCGACTGTGTTAGTCATTTTCGTTACATGACTATACATTTATGTGATTTTCAGACAGCTAATGAAATTTAATAATAAGCAAATTTGGATGAGGTATCCTGAATCCGCCAGAATCCACCAGCAAAAGTCTTGATGGATTCTGGCAGATTCAGGATACCATGGTGGCATAAAAAAAAATACAGCATGTTTTTCCATAGAGTCTTCAAAATCCATCACCTAAATTTCTGGTGGATTTTGACGGATTCAGGATACCATGCTCGCATGAAAATTGTGATGTACCGAAGTGAATACGTCTCGCGCACAAAATTTGTGTGAAAGACATTAGCGCGTGTTTCAGCCTGTAAACCATAGATATAAAATGAAAAGACTAGATCGGCAGGACTGTGCGATAAATCTCCGCCATTTTGGTTGTCCGCAAAGTAATGGAGCTTAATGTATCTTTCCTCCAGCACGTGACCTAGCTCAACGCGCGCGAAGCAAGAAATGCGTACTGAGTATTTACGCGATGCGCACACATAATTATTAGCGATGCACATGGTGCTCTTTGCGCGTAAACGGCGTTGCTTTCGTCACGTTTTCGCGCATTATTTGTATCTTTCCTCCAGCACGTGACCCTCCATGCAAAGCCACCCAGTACATATGTGTACATGTTTGTACAGTATGTGACAGACTTGGCAGGGCTAGTGCTAGCAGTATTTACTTGACCACAAACATTGCAAAAGAGTTAAACTGTTGAGATCCTGAATCCATCAAAGTCCCCCAATAGCTCAAAATGGAGGTATCCTGAATCCATCAAAATCCACCAGTTCCGCTAGGCTTCGAATCCTGAGTCCATCAAAATCCCCCAGTTTGTTCAATATGGAGGTATCCTGAATCCGCTGAAATCCCCAGAAACAGGGGGGGTGGATTTTGATGGATTTACCGGTAGGTACGTTAGGGTTAAACAGGGTTTTCCTTGCAACATTGTCCCCGTATATAAGTAAAGACGTTTTAAAGTGGATTTTCTTTGACCTAGACCTTTCAAATGAAACATTAAATTTTGGCGATCTCCGGATGAAAGTTACTTTTAATGCAATACTTGATTCTGAACTACAGGTAAAGTACAGTTTATAATCCAGCATTTATATCAGTATGACAAAAAAGCAGTTCAGTTCCATTCATAAGGACAGGATTAAATTGACTCCATGTACATCTATTCAATTTAAGAACTATCGATTTATTCTTCTACCTAGTACAAAACAAAAGCTAGGCCTTGACCCTGCAATTATTGATCAGACTGTGCTTGGCCAGCAAATAGTCTATCAGTGTGCATTACACCATGGAGCTACATGTATGGCACACTACAGGATGGAATGGTACATGAGTGACGTACACAGAGATATTTTTTTTCATGTACAAATCATTTGTATATGGTTAATATATTTGAAAATGTGTGCGTACATGTACAAGTACAAGTACCGTACATGTATGTACTATGACATTATAATTCAAAGGCTGATGTACCCGATCATGATCGGGTATTTGTGTTGGGGTTTGTAATGTGGGAAAGAGTGAGTCTTAATTTTTGTCTGATAGTGATTCTGATAGTGATAAGTGATTGGTTGAAGGTATTGCATTTTTTTTAACAGTGACTGAATAAAATAATTTGTTGTTGAAAACAGTAACCCCTAGAAATGCAAATTTAAGATACATGTACACAATTAGACAGGTTTCAAGTTTATTATTTGGATAGAGAGTAAATTTGTTTTTATTTTTGAGAGAAATTATATGGCTAAATAGAAAGACAATGATGACAAAGACATGGCACAAAAAAGAGATTGCGACAATGCCAATACAAACAGGTTTCTGCCAAGGTATTATAAACGCATAGGAAAGTGTCTTTTGTACCAGAATACTATCGAAAACCATAAAATAAAAAGAATTAAAAAAAGAAGAAGAGTTTTTGAGGTTGCACAAATCATTATGGAACGACAGAAATGTTGAAAACACTGATAGGAAAGAGGCAGGTTCTGAACTACATGTATACACAATCGGTAACAAACGGACCATGGATATCATACTTTTTCCAACAGTTTCAACGGTTGTGAAAGGTGTCATCTAAATGAAAGAACAGACCATAACAAGAAGTAGGCCTAACAATGGAACCTGCAGGCTTTTATTATGAACACTAGTCTATGGGAATATGGATTAAAATGAACACCATACACTGTAAGTCAAACTTAACGTGCGTAAAGTGACATTGAAGCGAAATATGAAGACTCTGAAAGTGTTTCATGTAACCGGTGGAGAACAAGCAGCGTCATCAGCACACAAATCATGAGCAATTCCAAAAGTACAGACAAGCGACAGGTTCTTTTGACTAAACAACGACCCCGGTGTGCATGCAAGAAAACAACTCACAGTACACATGCATGTATGGTCACACATGTGAGCAATAAGCACAGACCCGCCCGGGTTCTGTAACGAAACAACGGCCCAGTGTCACTGCATGCAAGAAAACAACACTCACAGTACATTGACTACTGTTGGGCCTACGACACACTTGGATGTAGCTGACGAAGTATCCACCAAAACACAACCCTTCTGTTACTGGCAGTGACCATGCGCAGCGACGACGAACTGAAATTGCGCAGCAGAGGGCAGAGACTCGATTAATGTAACAGTCAGACAATGGCCATTGGACGCAGAAAATGCATATGAATAAAACAGCGACTCAAGTTTTCGCTACGTGGGTGAAAATGACGACGACCCCAAAAGCCTTTAACCCACCCAAGACTTATTCCACATTTTTCTGCTGGCACAGTGCATCCTCAAAAATCAGCCACACCTTTTTGCCATATCAATAGCCTCAATCCTGCAAAATTCTCCATTTTGCGTAGAGAATTTTTGAATGCTGTTTTAGAATTTTTTTTAAATTTTTGTGACCTGATGATAAAACGAATCATACATACATGTACATTGTAGACTGTACCTGTTGGTACATAACATGCGCCATGTATTTAGTACTACTTGTATTCTCTACCAGTACTTGCTGTAAACAGCTTGAGATGTTTGTCAAGAGATGATGGGGTAATGATTCTGATTAAAGGCATTTGTTGTGGTTAACACCCCCTTATGTCAATCACAATACCCAGATCAGAGTCAGGCATTCCACTGACAATCTTTTCATGGAAGCCATTGGATTAAGACACATCAGCACTGTGTGCCTTTGACAATAGAATTTACAGGACATGAAAGCCTTTTGTGAAGCCACAGCTGATGTTCAACATGAGTTAATAAGCACAGAGTGTACTGACGTCTGTCTTGCTTTCCTGTAGGCAGAGGAATGCTTCTCTTTCCAAAAAGTAATAGCAAACTGATACATGTAAATCTGGTAGATCGATCATTTGGCGATAAATACACATCTGAGATGTAATCTATCAAACCTGTTCACATGATGGAGATTGTCATAAGTTTAAATTATACACATAAGCTGAGATGAGCATTTTGCAGGGCTGGGTTTTACTTTTGGAAAAAAAAAAAAACACAGCACATCAACTCTTCAAAGCTGATAATTGGCTGTTTCGGCAACTTGCCAAAACAGCTTTGTTCCTTTAAGATTTTTAATTTTTTTTTCCCCCTTCTTTTTCAGACTCCTGCCATAGCATTTGTACACGTTTTCATCATGCATAGCACTTTGGGAACTTACATTAATCCGATTTATACTTGGCATACACATAGACCAGCACCTGCCGGTGTGCCCCGAACATAGACGTCATCATGACGTCGTCACGTGTCACGTGACGTCACATTAAAGGTGCATATTTTGGAGGCCTGTATCTACATAACTACAGGTCTGATTGGGTTGAAAGTCGGTATGTACCTAGACCGGGATGTGTTATAGATAAAAATTGTAGTGACGTCATGATGACGTCATCGCATAATAGGTGATGTCATGTGACATCACATTAAAGGTGCCTTTTCAAATCCCTACAGAACTGTATACATGTCGAATTTGGTTGTAACTTGGTATGTACATGTACCTAGACCGGGATTTGCTATAGATGAAAATTGAAGTGACGTCATGATGACATCATCACATGTGATGTGACGTCACATTAAAGGGTCATTATTCAAAGGCCTTTTTCTACAGAACACTACATGTACCGGTATAGATCCAATTGGGTTAAAAGTTAGTACTTACCTAGACCGGGATGTGTTGTAGATGAAATTTGAAGGGACGTCATCATGAGGTCCTCACGTATCATGTGACGTCATATTTTCAAATATGTCTATATTTACAGAACCGTATTGTCCAATTTGGTTGTAAATAGTTAGTTAGTTTGGTTGTAAACAGTTTGTTTGAATAGTTAGTGACTTGCCTTGAGACTGAAATATGGATTCGACTACAACACTGACGTCATAATGACATCAATACATACTTCAAAATGGCCAATGACAGTTTGCTACTTTGCTTTCAATAAAGCTTACACTGTTTAAGAATCTACATATAGGCAGAAACATGCATGTAAGGCAGAAGTAACCTTTAGTTCTGTGAAACCTTGCATGTATTTTTACGGTTCAAGTGAGGACACAGGGTAGACTGATAATACATGCTGTTCTTAACCAATTTACAAATGATCCATACTACTGAGATTACACAGACTGGGTCTTAACACAATGCTGATATTAAGGGTTGTGACTGGACCCTTGCTCACTGAAGCACAAACAAAATGGGTCACGCACATTCTCAACTGCACACAGGCCAACAAAGGTAACAAAGCAACTCATTTGCATACAGCTGCCTGGAAGCCAAGAAACTCTAGACGATGACATCAAACTGAATTAATTGTACTAAATATGGATCAATACACGTATCTTGCCTTGATTGGGCCATTGCTGTAACAGGTTGATTTGCACTTTATTGCCTGTTTCATGGTACATTATTATTTTAATGACTGTTTTAAAACGTCAGAAAAACTCCAAGAATATTATTTCCTATGTGAAGGCAGGGGGAGTTCCATGGTTCACAAAATATGGGTGCAATTGAAAAAGGACTATAACTTTGAAATCCGACTTTAAAGAAACATGTACACGCACATGTCTGTGCTCAACATATTATTATTTTTTTTCACGTAATAAATATATTTAAACTATGGGTTTTTTAAAGGAAAAAAAATGGGTTTTTTTGTGGGGGGTCTATTTTGAGTATCAGCAACACTCTGCAGAAATGCCTTTATTTTGGGTTGCTTTGGTACCCAAACAGATCTGCTCTGTGAGTAAACTGGTTCATGCCTTACTTTATTGATTCTAAAAGGGGTGGGGTTAGGAACCAATCTACTCTGCCAAAACTGAATAATTGTCGGGCTGAACAACAATTCAAAATCGGTTATAAATGTTATTATTCCATGACTAAATGTTGGCCAATCTTTTCTGTCTACAATGTATTTTTCACTAAAAAATGAACAACTTTTGTATCGGCACAAAAAATTAAAAATTTAAAACCAAATCTAATTTTTGAGGTGAACCTCTAAAAGAAAAAAGCACAGAAAGGACCTACATCTGGGCCCCATTTCATGGCACTGCTAGCATATAATTTTCTGCAACCTGAGCCTCCTTCCAATTCATGACGACTTTAAGCAGTCAGCACAACACAGGGCATACAAAGTTTGGGGCAACAGTAGAAATCTCCAATAGAAACTCTTTTAGGTCAGCACTTTTCTGCTGTTTTGCAGTGCCATAAAATTGGATATACAGTGTACACTCTTAAAAGATTCACTTTTCAAGAAACTACATAGAACCCTTGCATCTGATGTCACATCTGGGGACATGTCTTTGTTCCGCTGTGATATATAACCATGGTCCGAATTACGTCAACACACCATCTCTTACCTGGTCTGACGAAGGGAAGTCATACTTCCCGAAACGACACTGAATAGAGTACAGCACAGCAATATGCAATGCACTCGTTTTGGTGGCTCCCTCTTTTTCTTATATGCGTATGTATTTAAATAACAAACACTGATTTCAGTGAGGGCACACAGTGCAAGTGTCTACATGTACCGGTACATGTATATCCTTCAAATAGCACATTGTAATGTGTTCACGCAATATGTAAATAACTGATGTTAAATGGCATGGGAATATATAACGTGACTTTAAAGCTTTAAATAAGCCCCCCGCACACGTCAGCTTTCTGCTGAGCGAAATGTCAATTTTTTTTAATTTTCATTTCTTCAGTAATCTCCCTGAACCAAGCAGGATCCCCCCCCCCCCTCCCCATACACATTTTTAGAAAAATTTCCATAGCAGAAAAAATCGGGATAAAACTCCATACAAATACATGTAGCCATAAAACTATTCAGAGTAGCCTTTTTAACAGAAATATAAACATTTACAAAACTTCCTTAAATGCCTAAAATCGGATAAGGGAGAGTTTGACAGCAACTTAATTTGTCTGGCTATGAAATAATATAAATTCAGTTAAATTAATATCGACTCAATTAAACTAATTGCAATAACTGAGTCTGTGGTCACGTAATTATTAGTAACAACTTGCTACGTGAGTTTCACGAGTGATTGTTGAAGCTGCCATGCTCTCTTGCCCGTATTGGAATCTGACCAACTTAGGATTAGCCTGTATTGGCTAGCATTGTTCCAGCTTAGGCATCTGTAATTGGGTCATAGGACATTTCCAGTGCAGAAGTTAAAAATTATGTATCCCCAAGGACAAAATTGGTTGCATTTTTTGACCAAAAGGTATGGGAATAATAGTGTGGTGGAGCAATATTAAACGTCTGGTTTAAAACCGGGTAGGGGTCTGGTCGCCGATAATATGTTTGGCTCGGGCCATTATCAGAGCCAGGCCCCTACCCGGTTTTAAACCAGACATTTAATACTGCTCCTACTATTCCGTTATTATTTATTAACCAGTTTGCGTCGGAGGACGTGATAACATGCGCTGGTTGTTTTTATACACAGGCAAGGCTGACGTGTTAAGACGTCAAGATTGCCTCGTCTCACCACCGGGTGACATCCTCGTGCCTGTTGTATACACCCACAAAGTCTGTGAAGTCTGTGGAGGCAGACTATGTGGTGATCTTGAAATAGCCTTTGTGCACGGCCTATTGTTGAACAATTTACGCTCCAGTTCACACCCCAGAGTATTTAACATGTGAGGTTTCGGCAAGAAATATCGTACAAATACTGTACGATAAAAAATAATCCCGAAGTATTATCATACAACTGGCACACACCTCATTTCCTTACACAGCCATTGCATAACCGCTCTATAGTCAGAACATGCAAGGCCACACATCAGTTGGTAAATTGGCTCCATAAAACAGCACTGCAGCTGGGCAAACATGGGCATGGCTTCTTCACCTAGAAGCCTGGCTAACCACACAGTCTTGCAGTGATTGGCTAAAGATATTACACCCAACTAAGACTGACATCCTCAAAAACACAAGTCTTCTTGACAAATTACTCAGCAATTAGCAGACCATTTATCTTGTGTGTTGGGCTGTTTAAGGACAGATGGGTTTACATTTCTACCAGTACATGTATACATGTAGGCTTCATCTCAAAACCTGCACATTGTGCTTGGTGTTAGAAAAAGCTTGGAAACTACCCACATTTTCCGCTTGGGAAAACTTTGGCTTTTTGTCAAAAACCTCAAAGACTGCATGAACAAAACAACTTTTAAAAAGAACTGGGATGAAATTTCAAATATGTACCTGGTACAACAATATCAAGACACATTTTCTGAAAAATTTAGCGAATAGTTTATTATTCAAATATCACATCCAATATCCCGTCAGGCTCAGCATCATTTACCAACTCATGTGACTTCAGTAATCAAACTCAAAACTGAAAAAAAAATATAAAAAAATAATAAATATTTTTCGCTGGTTCAAGGCATTCTACTATACTCACATCATTGTCAGTTTTTTTTAAACTGGTACTGTACAGCCAAGGGTGATTGGTGGTTTTTCCACTGTCCAAGGCTTTTTTGTATTTCGATTTTCCAACACTTGTGGAAGCATATTTAACTCTAACCTTCCTGAATCCTTCAAAATCCTCTTTGCCAAAGTGGAGGAATTAGGAGGATTGAGGTTACATGGCAAAAGTGCATAACTGATTTCGTAGGATGCACTTTGTCAAGGTCTTGGGCCGGACCTTGTGTTGTTTCTGCTCAGCCATGCATAAATATAGGCCTGCATTATGCTTGAAATCCTCCGTACTGCTCCAGGATGTCACTGGTCGAGCCTCAACATATTGACAGTCACTGCCGCAGCATTTTGACGGATTCAGGAAGTGGTCACCCCTCAACGGACCAACAATGGAGAGTTTGCAGGATTGAGGCTATATGTTGTTTTTTCCATGCAGCCAATTAAAGGATTTTGCAGGATTGAGGCTACATCCTAGCAAAAAGGCCTAGGGAGTTAGGGTTAATGCATAATGTGACAGCATCACTGTCCTCAACCATCTTGGTCTTGGTGGCGTTTCTCTTCAAAGTGGAAAGTAATACCAATGTATATTTTGTAGTTTCAAATTGTTCACCTCATTTCCTCCAAAAATTGAGCAACAGTGATTCCCGCTCAGCAAACGAACATTATCTGGTCTGCGCATGCTCAATGTAAACCCCATGGAATTCCCGATTGCCCTCTGGAGGGCACTATAAATGTTGCAACATATGCATGCCTCAGGTTGGAATGCACAAAAATACATGTATTGGTAGTTGTTCTGCCCAAACAATCACTGCAAACTAGAGGCAATTTCATTACTCAGAGATGAAACTGGCATATGGCAAAAAAATCGGAAAATACGTCGAACAAAAAATATGTGTCCGAAATCTGGGCCACGCTACAGTTTACACACATGTACATGTACATATAACACTTCATGCCCAATTTCAGGACACCAATTCCTGCTTAATTATTTTCGTTTTAAACAAAATTTTACGATGAAAAAAAAATGGTCAGTGTTTTCATTGCATAAAACGCCTAAATTACGGCTAGAGTAATGGAGTCATCAACAAAGAAGTTCACTTCTTACTTTAAAAGTCGAGGAAAAAAGTCTGAAAGACAAGGGCACCGTTCATGGTGCTTCAATCAAGTCCATGATTCAAGATCAACCACACAACTCCACTACTCCACTTGCATTCGTACGTGGGGAAAATCAGGTATTATCGTCTTTCTCTTCCAACAAATGCCAGTGAAATGTTTCGCTAAGACCAAAAAAAAAAAGTCTCCGGTTTCTGGTATGCGCGCGCGTCGCTGTAGCCATGCGCGTCGGCAAAATGAAAAAGTTTTTTTTTCAATGAAAGATGATGTCTCAAAACCGCCAAACTCACTGGTTTGACTGGAATCCTGCTGCTGCACAATTTTAACGTGTTTTTAGATTGGGTTATGGTCGAGAATAAGGCCAAAAAAAAAAAAATTCTGCTTCCGATTACATGCCTTTCAAAAATAGGGTCGGTCGGTCGGAAATTTTTTTTTTTTTGCCAATTTTTTTTTATGCAGATTGAATGGGGTATTCAATTATATGCGAATTTTTAGCCTGAACTATTTCCATTGCACTACGAAAGCTATACACGAAATGGCAACAAAAAGTGAATAAAACCTACCTTTAATTATTGTCAATATATTTACGTTCGATAATTTTAAAAAATAATGGATATGCACAACGCTAGTCAAGACGCGGGGAGCTGGCCAAAACTCCGAGGTGTGTGATGCGAGCATGTGTGGCGAGCGGCCCGCCATAGGCCAACAGACCTGTTTTCACGGTCAAAAATTTCGGGAAACACGCGGCATGTATCACTCCAAATATGGGTAGTGTGATCTCAAAATGAACTCAGAAAATACATACACAGACAAGCTAGATCAATTCTGTAAATTAACTTGCAAAACTGTTCTTTCTCCATCGGTGTTTTCTTAGCATTTTTCACGATGTCGAATCCGACCAGTTGACAGTGGCCTGCACTGCTAGCGCGCTATTGGTTGCGATTGCATAGCTATGGACTGGTTACCGCATTTTCATCATGTCTTCGAAATTGGCCCCTGCGTGGCGCGGCGGGAACCAGTCGTCGCCACGTGATATAGTCACCGTACGGACATCGTTTATATCGCGAAGCGAATTTGTAAAAATAACAGAGGTTTCTTTTTAAAAAAAGAGAATGTAAGTAAGAAAACAAATAAATACAAGCATTTTTTGATGCAAAAGGGTTGTTGAGAGGTATTTTGTGAAGACAGAAAAGACAACAAAATTTTATTTTTATTTATTCAATCTTTTTTTTTTTTTTTTTTTTGGAATTGCCGATAAAAATTTTAGGGTCGCAGCCTAAAAATAGGGTCGGTCGGGTAACCGGAAAGCAGAACTATTTTTTTTTTTGGCCTAAGCTTTATGTGGCCTCTCTGGACTCCCATATATTTGCACTAAGTTTAGCCGGGCACCATTTGCAGTCATCAGCCGACATTTGAAGCAAAAAAATCAGGTAAAAAAAAAAAAAAAACCGTCGCCGCACCACTTTTTGGGCAAGCTTCATACCAGAAACCGGAGAGTTTTTTTTTTGGCCTAATGCTCTCTTCGCTATTCTCGAAATAATCATCATGATTTTTAAAGCATTGCATTTTGTACAAGTAAATCTGAAACCTCCGAAAAACGCACAACATAATGATTTTATCCACTGGCACTGGATCGTTCACGAGGCTACCCGTTCCCGACCAGCCATGTGCTATGGGTATGCGCTAGCGGACGGTACGCACACTGGTACCATACCACCATTGCATACATCTTTGTACATATGCACGCACGTGCGACACAGTGATTTTTCCATGTCACCTGTCAATGTTTAACCTTTTGTCCAGCCGGAAAAAGCTTCGATCAGTGTTATGGCCTGTGTTTCTACCGTTGAAACACTTCAATAACGACTGGTGAAAGAGATTAAAACTACGTTCGCGATGATTTTAACGTGCCATTTCCATCGACTTTTCTTCGAAATTATGATTGAAATAAATGACATTTTGTGATAAAATCGTTACACAAAATCAAATTTTGTGGGACACATTGTAAGAAAATCGGAAATTTCGTTGGAGAATTCAAAAAGTCGGATTTCCGATTAAAATCGGAAAAGTTTCATCTCTGATTACTTGCAAAGAGAGTTGATTGGAATGGGATTATAATAAAATAAAATCTTACATTCGCATATTTTCAAACATATATTGCACATGGTGTTTATTTCATAAGGATTGATCATGCAGTATGAAAAATGTTTTAAATGAAAAAGCCCTGCATACACATGTGCACCAAGAGTGATTCACATACATGTACAGTACATGTAGAACAAGCTAACCTGCAAATGAATAGAACTTAAAAAGTTGGAAACCAAAAATAGTGCTTACATGTACATGTATGATGATATGGCTCAATAGACAGCAGAAATGATGTAAACTTAATGCTCGCGATGTAAGCTTGGTAGCCCATGTACATGTATGTACACGTATGTTGTCAGTGGTGTGTCAAAAATACTAAATAAGACAATGTCTGAGATGAACAAAGAACTGGAGGCACTAGCTTAATTTAATACAGGAAATGAAGGCAATGGCCCAGGACCATAACAGCCTAGAGGTAGAGTCACTGACACTAGTGGCCTATTGCTTGACCCAGTGAGGGTGGGATCATACAGGATGGCCATAAATATCTCTGACTACTCTCCAACCTTTCATGTCTAGGGGCTTAGTGATATCATCTCTAGAGGCTTGGTGCTATATCAATGCTATCTGAGAAAATCTACTCACAAGTTGCTCAATGCAAACAACCTGCTGAGAATAAGAAAAGAACCCCTGATCTCCATTTTTAAAGTACATACCGTATACATTATTTATGTACTTGTAAGCAAAAAGAAAGTACCCAAAGAATTTAATGTACCTGCACTTGTTTACTATTTTGAAATTGTAATTTCAATGACTGCCATACATGAAGTCTGCAAAACACTTTTCAAACAAACAAATAACTGCTTGTACACTGTACTTCACGTCACATAATATGCTTGGTCTAGTGCAGGAACACTTTTCAGTGTTGTACATGTGCAAACATAAATGTTGAGTTAGTGACTGCCAATGAACAGCTTTCAATAGAATGTAACTGTTCATGTCTACATTTTGGCAAGCATTCATTTTGACCAGCTGCTTTAGTAATTGATATTTACTGTTAGGCCAAACAAAAAAAATGGTGTGTTTACGGTAACGGCCTGCAAAAAATCCAGGTAGGTAGGTAGGGAAATAATTTTATTTTGTAATTTTTTTTTTCATTTCAGTTCTGCATGCCCATGCGTGTTCTTTCGCAAAAAAAATGTATAAAACCACTATTCAAGCATTGAAGATATTCAATCGATACATTTCAATCCAAATTAATTTGTATCGTCGGCCAGGGTTCTCCCCAGGATTTTTTCAAACATGTGGGGGAAGCTTTGCTGTGATTCAACAACCCGAAAATGTTTGAACTTTAGAAGCTCTCTGGTGCATTTTAGAGCAAATCTGGGGGTCTTTATCTTAAGATTTGTCCTTGAAATTCAGAGGAGATCTTGTAGGTCACTAATATTTTTGTAATTAAAGAAAATAAATCTAAATTGTTAACTTAAAAAAAAATTAACATTTCACAACCTGTGTTTCATTGCTTCCTAAATAGAAAAGTATGAATTACATTTACATTTAAGTTTCAAATTAAGAAATTAAGGTGGAGAAAAAAACAAATTTTGCTTCCGATTACATGTTCAAAATAGCGTCAGTAGGTCGAAAAATTATTTCGCCAATTTTTCGGGGGTGCTGATTAATGGAGCATCATTCGTACTAATCATAGAGCAAGGAATCATGTTTATTTTGTGCCTGGATTATTTTCATTTGCGCCACGAAAATTATCAAGACTGGCTATCAAAAGTGATTAAAACTTGCCTCACCTAATTAAAAATATATTTGAGGTCGGTGATTCCACTTTATGCTTAACATACATCACGGCCGCTGGCACCACCAACATTCCGCCTGGCTGGCCGAACACCGCGCCGTGCTCACGGCCCACGTGGCCGAAAAATCTTGCACTACTGCAGAAACACGCTACGATGTTTCGCCACAAGTTCGAGCTTTGCAATCTCGTCATTTGAATGGAAAACACATACACAGAAAGTAAAGATCACATTCTGTGAATTAATTCGCAGAAATTCTCTTTCTCCAGCGATGTTTGTTTGGTAATATTTTTACGATCCAACTTCGGCCCACTACATCATCATGCTGTATGATACGAAGTATGGACCGGAGAGGCAGTAGTTACTGGTTCCGGTCCTTCATCATAGCATTGATTCCGTTAGCTGGCGAAGGGAACCAGTGTACCATGCTGTATGTTAGCTGGGTGCTGCTGGTGGTCGACAGAACACGTCATCGTGTGCATTTTGATCACACATGCATCGGAAAAACAGGATTTTGGTCAAGATTTTGAAATAATGGCGTATGTAACGATCAAATTGTGCATTTTAATGGCGTGTATGATAATTATATTGTGCGTATCAGGGGCTCAAAAATGTGATCGGCATTTTTTTGTCGGCGTATCAGGCCGGCCACAATTCCAGCGTACCGGGCCGATACGCAGTACGCACGTTTGTACGTGGGGAGAACCATGCCGTCCGTCGGCCAGCCAGGCGTACCCCGATGCGTTTGTGCAAAAATAATCGTACTTCGTAGTTTGAGAATTCAAGTTTTGAGATCGTCGCGATTTTCGCACGGTTAACACAGGTATGTTTGTGTCAAATCATGATCAGATTCAAGTGTGGAAAATGTTTTTTGTTCGTGGCAAATAATTAAAAGTACTTGAAATGTTTGAAATTTGTCAATTATCAACCTTCAAAATGGCAATAAAAAGTTTGAGGTCGGCAATTTGGCCGAACAAATTCCAGGTCGGTCGGGTTACCGTAAACACACCATTTTTTTTGTTTGGCCTTAGTGGTTGGGTTAAATTTTGTATAGCAAACTGCACTTTACATGTACTTAAACTAGGGGTTAATAATGTGATGAAGCAGTTCAAAATGTGTGGTTTAAAACCGATAATGGTCAGAGCCTAAGACGAGAGCCATTATTGGTGACAAACTTCCAATGATATGTTACATTGCTGATTGCTCCCTACATTTGGGCCATTTCCATGGTTTACATGTACATGGCGTGGTTGGTATACTCATACAGCAAGGAATAGTGCTTGGTCGTTGTTGGTTGTTGCCTAGCCTACATGTATGTGCCGTACAAGCACAACACATGGCACTTGAGTTGACTGCTCAGTGTGCAACTTATGGTTACCAGCTAAGGATGAGACGTTTACACGTTTAAACAAAAACAATTCACAAATTTTCCACAAATGTTCAAACGAAACCTTAATTATATAAAAGAGACCTACGTTCACCGTTCACGCAGTCTTCCTTTGAGTTAAACCTACATACATGTAGCACAAATAATTAACAATATTTTCAAAGCTATTCAAGTTACAAAACCTTCAAAGCACTTCAACACTTGATTACGTTCGGGACCCACGTAATTAAGTTTGTACGTTTTCAATGGCTGCCATTGTTGATTTATCATGTCAATCACACCGGTCTGCAGGCATAATGAGCACGCGTCAGCCTTTGTGAATGGCTAAACGTTTAAACATAATTTAAACGATTATGAAAATATTTGCTAAATGTTTAAAATATCAAACGCAAAGTCACATCCTTATTACCACCACTGCATTCTGCTGCATTTAGCAGGTTAGGGATGTATAGTAGGCAAAGGTACATAAATGTGAACTGTCTAAAATCCCCAGATTTGTATTAGATTTTGATTCTGAATGAGTGGTATTTTTGTCACATCGTCCCTTAAAATGTGGAATCTTGTGCATGTGTGTGAAATAGAAAACAGAGCTCTTGAAATCAAGGGACAGCCTTGGGATCCAATTGATGCAATTCACCCTCCATTAAGAAGGAATTAACATGACAAAAAAGACACATAAAGGCAAATCTATATGCTGACACCCTCAAGTGTGCTTTGTCACTACTCAGGTTTTTAAGCCACAGTTTTAGAATCAGCCACGGCTTGTGCATGGCTGAAGTGGCTTGCAGAATGTGAGCAAAGCACCATACACATGCATGTACCTGGATTGAGCAGGGAATAACACAAGAATTTCAAGAAAGGAAACAATTCCGTTGAATGAAGGAAGAAAGGTACCATAATGAGGTAAATGTATGTGGAAACATACATAAATTGCATGTGTAATTCCTTCAGGACTCCATTTGCTAAGAGTTTTCATGTACATCATGTGGCGCTTTGAACTGATTTATAAAGAGAACAGTTTCAAGCTAAGTTTTTGAAGAAAAAAAATCCTAAAATAAATTATAAATCATAATGTATGTGGGCAATTCAAGGATTTTCTCTCATTACACTTTGGGTCCTTTTACATTGTGAGTCTTCATGCTTGTTGGACTATCTACCGGGGTATTTGCATTAACAATAACATACCCAATATTCAAGGCTTTTCCCTGATGACAACAAATAAGTTTTATGTTCTCTCACTTGAGCATGATTCTCTTTGGAAATGTGGTTACTCAAATTACACACAAATAAAATGCCATAACGTGTTTGTCATTAATTAAGTAGATTCCTTAGATGTAACTGCAATAATCAAATAAACATTTTTACAATAAATGTGGACAATATATAATTTAGACCAAAGTCAGGTAAAGATACATGTACTACATGTATGTGTAAGAAACAAAGGCTTGTTACTCGCATTACAGTAACTCGCATTGCAGTTTGTCAGCCCATTTTTGGTACAAGTTTATACATATATTAAGAAACAAATAAAACAAAAAAATCTTTTTAGCATAATATATAAAGCCCACCTACCTAGGCGTTTCCTGCTCGGCTAAACTAATGTAATCTGGGTCGGCACCTGCGCAACGTATGTATGAACGCATGAAATATAGAATTCATAATTTAAGCCCACTAAACCATATTTCATCTCATTGGCACATCACTCAAATGAAAGATCTTGTCTCCTCCTTGAACTTGATACCCTGTATTTATCATCAAATTATATAGGGACTATGATTGAAGACAGAATCTTAAAAAAAATGCTAAAGCTTTAAACTGGAAATTCTGACCTCTTACATGTAAATGCACTCTCCAACCTGTAATACAAGCCTGACATGCCCCTAAACTTTGCATGACAGCCGCCATGCTTACCAGTCACTTTAAAATCAAGTCGCCAAGTTTAAAGTTCTAGACTCTATCTTTGCAAGTAGGTTTTCTATTATCCCAGAGTGTACTGGAAACATTTTTGAAGAACATACTTTAGTCATGACGTAATTTTGTGCAAAACAGCCTCATTTGCAAAACACAGTTTCCTTGCAGCAGTAAAGTGAGCGATGAATGGGGATGAAGTAGCAGTCTGCAAATGTACATTAGTCTGGTTCCACTTGTCTCATGTTGTGTTACGGTAAAGGCTAAAAGTCCAGTCTCCATGTAAAAGATGAAAGCACATTTTCACGAATGTTTTAAACTTCCTAACCTTGTAGTTTAATTACAGGCTTGAGTAAATGTGGGCTTAACATTAACAGGAAATGTACCGTAGTCAAGAACACTCCATGTATTGGTGAAACGTAAAACATGTAAAACGGGAACAAGTACAATCGGACGGTCAAGGTAGTCTTGATGGGTGCAAAACAGCATTAAAGAACGTTTTGAAAATAAACTGTGACTAGAATGACTTCCAGCATTCCTACAGTTGGAATTTGAGGACCTAACTTTTGCAACCTGAAATCCCTTCTATTGGTAATTACAAGAAAATTGCAAATTTCCAACCATTATCACTTTGTGGCAAAAGTGTTTCTCAACTCCAAAAGGATGCTTTCCCTAGAAAGTGCTCCTTAAATTTGCACTTAATTTGTTTTCATATTTTCTCCAAAAAACTTATCCCCCAGTTATCCCCATGATTTAGAAATGGGCCATGTTTCCTCAATCATTGTGCTTGGCCTTCAAAAGGCACCAATTGTAGAATCCTCCCCCCCCCCCTCTCACAGAATATGGTTTACCACTTGCGTCATTTTAGCCTTGCGAACAGAATTTGCAGTTACAATGATTGAAACAGCAGCACAGCATGCAATGATGGTTAATCCTTTGCTTATGATCCACTGAATTGCAATTTCACACCACGGAAATGTTTCGCACTGTTAGCTTAAAAATGATTTCCAAAGAAACCATGGGAAATGTTCTACTGTGTACTCGTATCAGATTTAAAAACTACCTGTACTAAGAATTATAAATTTGAATTGGCCACCTTAATTACTAAGTTAGTGGGTACCCATCTAGTGGTGTGCATTTACGGGTATCAGGGAACTGGGTAGCAGCGAATCGCGTACCCTATTGAGGTAAAATGTACCCATAAAAGAAACCAACCCCAAAATTCAATCCTGGATGTTGACTGAAGGGCATAGCTTTACAGTGTAAACTGCACCTTTCGCGAGCGTCAAGACCAAAGCATCACTGTAGTTTATGCATTGGCAAAAATGGGATAAAAGATGTCACAAATGGATATATTTCTCACCAGGTTTATAGTTAGATGGTTGACCTGCTGGCCCAGTTGGACTTGGAGGTATACCTGGTCCTGCTGACCGTACTGGTCCTGTAGGTCGCACTGGTCTGACTGTTCCTGGACCACAGTGGCTCATGGGTACAGTATTACCTCCTGGCTTACCACCGGCACCAGTTGGAGGGGAAAACATCTACGACACGGAATTCAACAATAAACATTAAGAACATGCAAGGAATGATCTAATTCAGATGATGCATTACAAAGTTATGACACAAAATCTACTTAAAAGTGATGGTTATTTTCAATGGGCAAATTTGTGGTGTTTAAGGTCAAGATAACGGAACTGGGTTGTTATTTCTAAAGAATGATTATGTTGGATTGGTTCTATTGGATGCTGGTATACCACGTACACTGTATGTTGTTCTTGTATACTGTTTAATTTATCATCCTGCACAGTACTTTCCCCTCAGTTTCAAAAACATTATATCAAACACTATATTCCACAACACTGTATTAAAGCCTTTTCAAAACCCAAGTTAGAAGCCTCACTTTGCTGTCTTAAGAAATGACTGTGTTTGATGCAGATGAACTCTCTTGACCTCAGTGGACTGTGACCTGCCACAAGGAATGTGCATGAACCCTGTGACTGGTAGAACTATCATCACTAGATTGCCTGCAGCACTTTCATATCCCCACCTTTCTCATACCGTGTTTTTGTAAAGGTAATCGGTATGAAATGAGAGTTGACACTGACTCAGACATTTCAATTATCATAATCAGAAAAGCTTCCTCTGACCCTCTAAGAATGAAAGGAAATACACAGTGACATTTGCCATCTTTCTTCAACCTTCTTTAGACTACTGAAAATGGTTCCCTTTTTCTTTTGCCCCATTCAATTCTTTCACAGAGATATGTATTAATGTTGAAACTTCACTTCAAGTTTAAGGGGAAAATTATTTTAACCAAAATCAATTGAACAACAAAACAAACAGAAATCGTATACCACTGCAATGTGACAAGAACTTTTTTCATAAATTAAACTGAAGGAAAAGATGTACATGTACATGTATAACATTACATACTGGTTCATGTACTGTATTTAGTCTTGCAGGTTAACAGCTATACCAAATTCAAACTAGAATGCAGTCACGACTGGCTTAACAGATGTATATGATATGAATACATATTTTACTATAATTGAACCATGTATTAACATGGTTCGATTATTTGTAACCTATTTATTTTGAGTATGTTTTTATGGAAATGTATATAAAATATTGTGAAAATGTGATTTTGAATAAAATAGAACAAAACTAATAACATGATGACAGCCTGACGAGGAAAACTATTTGATTTTGTCTTGAACGTATGGCATAATTTCTCATAAATTCATTTGCAAGACCTGTTCACTGTCTGTCTGTAATAAACATAATGGGAGACTTTTGAGAAGCATGGTGGCAGCAAACACACTGGTCCTTTTCAATTATTTGCGTCATGTTTAAGCTAATGTGCGCATGTTCAAAATGATGCAAACAATGGAAAAGGACCGGCGTGTTTGCTGTCACCAAACTTCTAAAAAGTCCCCCATTCCAAATGGCATGAGAACGGAAACACATTAAGGAATGACCACACTGCATTCGAACCGCAACATGTAATTACCTATTTTTACTATAAATGTCTTGAGATGACATAATGACGATACTCAAATCTGAGACCCTTTCTGTGGAAACTGCAACACTGGATTCATAAGAATTAGCACTGCAGAGGTAGGCAATATACATGTTGTTTGACTGTTTAATAAGATTTTCACATTGCCACCATGTAAAAATTGGATACCATCTAAACCCTCCAAAATCATGCCTAAAAAATGGACGCACCCTAAATCCTCCAAAATCATGCCTTAATTCTTGCTTGGTCTTCAACAATCACTGTATAATACATTGAGACAGTTGGGATGATATCCAGAGCAGTGCAGGTGATATCCAGTATAAAAACTCAATTATGCATGGCTGAACATAAATAAACAATGTAGGGTACGGCCTGTGACCTCAAAACAATGCATCCTCCAAAATCAATTGACACTTTTTGCCATTTAGTCTCAATCCTCCAAAATCCTCTGAAACTGCCTGGTTGATTTTGAAGCACTGAGGAGGGTTAGTGTCTTGTACACACACAAAATCAATTTGTCCGAGTACATGTATGCCTGGCACCAGGGCGTTTTGAGCTGATTTCTACTACAACAAGAAAGTTGAATGAATTTCTTTTTCACGTAAAACCTAACTGATATGTTTATCATAAGTAAAAACTCACTATTATAACTTTTATAATGCACAATGTTGAATTGTCCAAAAAGTTTGACACCGTGGAACTGCCCCTTAAACAAATTCTTGTATTACAAAGCTTGAATATCAACTGTTCTATTATAAATGTATGCACAAATGTTAACATTTGGATGTCAAGAAGGCTGATTATTAACATCATGCACACCTATGCATGAGTGTCATGAAGCTTCACACTACCAAACAAATGTTGAAATCGGTATTCCTGCTGCTATTATGGCCACCATGATAATGGACAGATGATCGGTAACCAGTCTAAAACACTGGGACCACTTTAATGCTGACTAGGCCGATAACTACTGTTTGACAACATAAAAAGCACATGTATTCATTATTTGAAACAATTTCAATATAAAGATTTCAGAGACTTGTTTCACTAATAGTTTTCCACGTTCTTGTGCATGTACCGGTACATGTATGTAAGTATTCTCCCCCAATGGTATGGCAGGTCAAGATGCAGTCTATGCACACAGATACCAAATGTACAGTAGGCCCTACATGTATACCGTATTGGTAAAACAAAAATAAGTACATGGCTATTCGTGAGTTTGGCTTGAATTTTCCTTCAATTTAAGTTAGCATTATAATATTTATGAGAACCTCATTATTGGCTTTTTTGAAGGACATGCTGGCCTTTTTGAAACCAAGTACACAAACAGATAAATACAGATGCCGACTTGGAAACTCAGAGTGCCATGTCAATGACAAATTTCTCTTTTTGTTGACCCCATGTTTGTTATAGCAACTTTCCAGCTATGCTTTCAAGATACACTGAAATATACTTTGCATGGTACATACATGCTTTAAATCAATGAACTTACAGCACTGAAATCCAATAAGTCATTCAATTCTTTGTCAGATGGTCCCATACCAGGCATCCTTGGTGCAGAGTTCTGCATCTTGACTGTAATGCCTGTCCAGAATACAAAGAAAAATTTAACAAAAATAATTTTGATGAGATCCTTTTTTGAAGGGTAGACCAAGATTTTTTCACATGTAAAAAAAGAAAAAATTGAAGTCTAAACTAGTAAGAGTATCAAAGTAGTAAATGATGTACCATTCTCCATGCATCACAGTGTATTCATAGATCACATGCTGTTCATTTGTTTATGTTTAAATGTATTGGCATTTCAGCAGTTATTCTGACTGGCATTATGAGTCGGCGAATAACTGAATATACAAAGAGACATTTTTGAGGGATTATGATTTTATGATTATGATCTTAATTGGGTATATGAACACAAATGCTAGCATCCCCCCCCCCCCAAAAAAAAGAAAGTACATGAACTGTGTACATTTGTACACGTGTACATGAACTGTTTGGACCTAAAAAATACCTACATGTACCGACCAACCCTTCCTTTTTGGGGGCAGTATTACCGGAAACATAAAAATTTCTTCGGTTTTAACTAGTGTACATTTTTATTGTTTTTTTCTGTATTGTTTTTGTTTGTTTGTTGTTTTGATTTTTTTTTTTTGATTTTTGACGAGCACACCTTATTCATTGAAAGCTGCACATCAATGTGCTTTAAATTGGCATGACAAACGGTTATGTCTCGACAGTCCGAAGTACAATTGGTCCGAAGTCCCATGGGTCCGAAATCCCATTGGTCCGAAGTCCCATTGGTCCGACATCCCATTGGTCCGACGTCCCATTGGTCCGATGTCCCATTTGTCCGAAGTCCCATTGGTCCTACGAAACATAATACTCTGTAGTTCCACTGGTTCAGGTTGACTGACCCTAACCCTAATCTTATGGGGCGTCGGACAATGGGACTTCGGACCAATGGGACGTCGGACCAATGGGACATTGGACGAATGGGCCGTCGGCCCAATGGGACGTCGGACCAATGGGACGTCGGACCAATGGGACGTCGGACCAATGGGACGTCGGACCAATGGGACGTCGGACCAATGGGACGTCGGACCAATGGGCCGTGGGACCAATGGGACTTCGGACCAATGGGACGTCGGACCAATGGGACGTCGGACCAATGGGACGTCGGACCAATGGGACGTTGGACCAAGGGGACGTCGGACCAATGGGACGTAGGACCAATGGTACTTCGGACTATAGAGACGTCCCCATGACAAACACACACAAAGTTTCATCTCAAGACTTACCTTTTCCATCAATTTCAAATCACATGGTGACTTTATTTATCAATGCCTTTTAAACATTTCTACATTCTGATACTGCGTGTCTTATATTGCTTTATCTAATATACATTTCAACATTTCTTTATATTCTCAAATGTTTTCAAAAGATATGAAGCTTCATGTGCTGTAGCTGCTATGTGAGGTACATGTACCAAGAAGTCGTGTATGCCCACAAAAACTTGATACAGTATTTGGGTGAACTTGCACAAAGATGGAGTTACTTGTAGGTGGGCATTTCCACACTAACAGGGTACAATTGACTGCAAATTTGGGATTTGAAAGGGGGACACTGGAGGGTACAGCAAAGCAAGATATTCTGTTCAGTTGTTTCCTGCGCATTCCTGAGGCCTTAATGATCATGTGTACAAACAATATAGAAAACCTTCTATGTAACTTTAGAAACTGCAGGGGTCAGCGTAAAAATTACATACGTAACAAAAGACAGATTTTTTGCTACAAATTGACACAACACTAATTATCATGTGCATGAATTTAACCAAAAGTCATCTTATTCATATTTATAACCCATTTAGGAGTGCTAACAGCCACAAAGAACACAATTGTGTTGGTCTTTAAGACACTTATGTAACGTACGTAACATGGACAGATATGTCGTAAAAATTTTCTGTCCATGTTACGTACGTAATATTCTGAACATAATACCCTGTGACATCTGAAATAAACAGTTAATTGTCTGGGTTTTTACAGGTAACAATGCTGTAGGGATTAAAATGAAAAGGCACAATATTTGATAAGGACATTTTTTCTAATTATAACTTCTATCAATATCAACAAACTTTCTGTCCATGTTATGTACGTAGCACTGTGAGCATAAATGTCTTGTCGAATTTGCCTGTAAAGTCTTAAATTCTTTAAAAGCACAGTCCTCAAAGATGGGGTGGGAATGTACAAGTGGAATATAGGACCAACAATTTGATATTATCATCCTGCTTCATTTCCCAATCCCATGTCACACTTTTGTACCCCTTTAGTGTGGAAAGGCCCAGAACTGCTAAAAAACCATATTGCATGCTCATAGCTCCAACTGCATCACCTCCAGCAGTGAGGGAAATCATCCATTCAGTGCCAAGTGTCTATCAATTCCCTTAGGGTTATGAGGTCCCACCATGGGTACATGTCGGACAGCCATGCAGTGGGTAATGGGATCAAATCCTTACACAAACCTAGTACATGTAGCTATTTTTTGGTAACCACAACGCAATTTTCAACGGATATTGTTATTGCAAAAACAGCTATGGTTATGGTATTGGCTATGGTATACAAATATCGACTGCTTCGAGTGGTCTAGTAAAGCTAGCCTCCCGAGGTGATCCATGAAGCATTCTATTTTTCCCGAGGCGAAGCCGAGGGAAAATAGAATGCTCCATGGATCACCGAGGAAAATTGTCTTGGCTTTCCATCTTGTACACAACCGCCGCTAAGTGGCATCAGATTGCAACATTTTTTTCCGAAGAGACTTTAAAAATGCACTCCACTCTCCACAGACTTTGTACACAACCAAGGTATTGCCTAGCCCCATAAATGTGGCCAATTTACTGGACTACCTCCGCAAAAAGGCCACACTTGGAACATGTACAAAAACATGTAGAACTTTGTCAAATTTTCATTTTCACATTTAGGCTTAGTTTGTAGTATATTTTTGCTTTAGAAGCATACTCACCCTCTTTATCCACTCCATTCACAAGTACCCCCTCACCGGCAAAGAAAGTACAGTATGGGGTGACCGACCGATGCCATCTTGCCTGAATGCAATTTTGCCACGCGACGCGCGACCGTACCACTGCGTGTACATAGTACAAATCCCCTGGTGTACGTGCGGCACACACACGGAACAGTGCGCGTCACCCAGCTAAATGTCCCGCCCATGGGACGTCGTTGCTAGGTAAAAAGGGCGCCCTTTTTCGTTGGCGCACGGAGCCCATATGCTAATCAGAAAGCGCTGCCTTTTTCAAATGTCTATTTTTTTTGAAATTTCGAGATTCGTTTGCACACGTTTGCGTATCAAACTTTCAACATGAAATTTCACGAAAAATAGACATCTGAAAAAGGCATCACTTTCTGATAAGCTTATAAGAGGGTGAGTATGCTTCTAAAGCAAAAATAAACTACAAACTAAGCCTAAATCAAAATGTGAAAATCAAAATTTGACACAGTTCTACATGTTTTTGTACACGTTCCAAGTGTGGCCTTTATTTACGGAGGTAGTCCAGTAAATTGGCCACATTTATGAGGCTAGGTATTGCCTAGGTGCTAGCAACATGGACATGAATCATGATGGAGAAGTCAGCTAGTGCTAGTGGCAGTGGTACTGGTACAGTCGTTTTCCTAGTTCCGGATAGCAAACATCATTCAGGCTGATTTCGGCTCAACTACTCCATGAATTCAAGTGACATTGATTAAAAAGTTTATCTTGAGTGATGGAGAGACCACAAAATAATTTAAGCTCTTTTCATTTTGATTTTTACGACGTCAAAAGTGCTGATGTCACTTTTCCTAATTCCGGATCGGTTCAATCAGTTCCGAATCGATCAAAACTGCTTCATGCGAAAAAACAAAATCACGCGAGAAAACCCTTTTTTTCAGCCAGAACCAACAGAATCAAACATATTTTCTGATAAAGTATTATTTCATTATCCAAAAATAGTTCATGCAAGAGAATTCCAGCAAATTTTAAAAAGAGAAAAAACGTAAATGATTTTGAAACTTTTGTCTGCAGCACAACGGCTCGAACTCACGCACGAACCGAAAATCTTTGACCCAGCAGAATACATCACACCATGGTAACACAAAATCGATGAACGCGCGTGTAGTTTGGTCGTAAGTGCACGCGCGATCCGGAACTAGGCAAAAGCATACGGTCATTCGTTGGCGAATTTTCAAATATTAGAGACGCTACAACTTATTTTGATTGAACAAACATTCGATGGAAGAGTTTATACGATTGTAGTGAATGAAAAAAATATTCGAAACCACACGGTACGAGAGATATACCGAGGAGAAAATTTATCGTTGATTCGCAGCTCCCGTGATTTTCTTTAAACCGTCCAAACATATCAGAGTGCGAGTCGGAAATCTGGCCAAAATTCCTTTTCTAAAGATTTTATCGAAAAGATCTTTGGGTATCAAACATGCACTCAGTCAGAATTTTTTTTGTTGGAGACTAATCAAAAAGAGGTAGGGGCCGTTTGAAGCGATCCGGAACTAGGAAAAATCCGGAACTAGGAAAACGACTGTACTAGCATGACTAGTGGGAGTAGTGGTACGGAGTACGGGGCCCTGGCTACGCTACACAATCGCCAAAACATTTGCCGTTGTTTTACACATGTCATCTGTGGGACCAGAGGGCTAGGCCTACGGTCATGACGGTAATCATTGCCCATGACATCCCATTCCTAACCATGGCATGCTGCTAAGTAACAGTTTACCATGCTAACGAAGTAACGTTCATACTGCATGGGGCCTACCCGCCGTACCTCACCTGTGTGAAACAATATTTACAGCCACGGATCCCGCAGGTCAAGAAGCCAAAACTCACAACGCATAACTTTGCAAGCCTTATTTCCGATGATATGGTGCGTTTGATATGAATCAAAAACTCAGAAGCGATCAATAATTCTGTGAAATCTACAGAATGCACACGAACTTGCACACCATGCCATTCATCAACACACGAAACACAACAAGCTGGCAGACATCTTTATTCTTTAACACGGCTTTTGTTGAGATTTCTTGTAAATCATATTCTTCCGCTCACTGCTGATGAAATTTAAATTGATAATTTAAGTTTGAATAAAAATCAAATTACGAAGATATTTAAGCATAAAACTTCAGAAACGTTAAAATAAAGATTTACACAGGGATACTGTTTTTTTATTCAAGTCGCATCCTCGAAAACTATGAATTTGGGAGAACTATTTTTTCGCATTCCGTCTGATCAGCGCATACAAGTACAATATTACGTATGTATACGCATCACTGACATGCATACGGCAAGTGCACACATTGTGTGAACCATAGAGGTCGTATTCTAGCTACATGTATTTCTCTCTGGCAGCGCAGCGCAGCGCTAAAGGGGTCCTATCTCTATTTATGTCACTGTGCTGCGGTCTGGGTGTCCGTCGGTCTGTCCCCGAATATTATTGACCAACAACAATCGACTATAAATTGACCAAATACCGTGCCGTGGTCGGGGGGGGGGGGGGCCGGAGCCGCGCCGAGTGTCTACCGTGGTCTGTGTGCCTCTTCCATTCGTAAAAAAAGGGGAGTGTAAAATAGTGATAATAGAAATATCCCTTTTAATTTAAAGTCATTATTTTAACGCTTTCTGGTTTCTATAAACGTTATTCAAGCTATTGTTATTTACCAAACTGGCATATTAGTCCAGTACTGAAAGCCCAATTCTAGAAAAGGATCTGTATTCGCTTCGTGCAATGAATTCTGTACTCGACCACGTGCTCGAATGCACTTACCGTGTACATGTACTGTACTATTACTTCCCGTACAAAAACTCTCTTTTGTTAATCTCGGTTTTTTTCCCCTCGAAAGGATCATCAATATGAGGCGCCCTTAATGACTTCATTAGGAAACTCGTCATATAGAAAGAAACTCAAATATATAGAACAAAACTCAAATATATATGAACGAGAATTGCAATAAAACGAAGCGCCACCTACGACGGTTAAGGGAGAGGTCGCAATATTTATGGGCTCCGTGCGCGACCAAAGAGGGCGCGTTACAGCGTGCGCGTACTGTACTGTACTGGTTCGTGCGCAAAGTACGCACGACTTCCTGAGTGTGCAAAAGCTATAGCAACCGCGTCTTCGCGTGAGCGTCGTCGGCGCGCGAATACATTCGAATTCAACTTGCAATGGTCTCCGAGACTAATCTCCGCCTCCATTGCAATAACTTTGGAGACATTCGAAATACGCAGTGGATGAATAGGGAACCAGTCTAGATCATCCCCAAACTCTTCTTTTCTGGCCGTTGATGGGGTACTTGTGCACGGAGCGGATAGAACGAATTCGAGTTGCAATTATAAACGTTAAATATATAGATCTAATTGTGAAAGCGTTTGCAATATACAAATGTATAAGACGAAGCGCCCTATACCGACTTCCTACGGACCATAGACAATAGAGTCTAGTACCGAAACATCACGCGCAAAAAAACATTAGCGCGTGATTCAGCACGTAGTGAACCATAGATATAGAATAAAACTGAGACCGTGAACCATCGGCAGCGCGTCCACACGCGCCCATTCACTGTGTATGTGCGATAAATCTCCGCCATTTTTTGTTGTCTCTAGTGGATGCGCAATAAATTACCGTAAAACAATGGAGCTAATGACTGGTGTGATGTGAAATATGACGTTTTGAACACCCGAGGGCCAGGGGCGCATAATGCATAGCACCCGCCCGAGGCAAAGCCGAGGCGGTGCTATGTGCCCCGTCATATCCCACATCACACCGGTCAACAATTGTTTTGTTACACCTACGTCTTGGATTTATTTGGATTTTGATGTAAAAATCACGAAAATAAACAGCAGTAAACACAACAATCATGACCATTGAACATCAACTCACATGCATGTCACGTGCTCGAAACAGCTGATCGTCTGCAAGTTCGCTGCGATTTACGAGTGAAACGCGTTTCCAGTTCACTCGGCTTCGCCTCGTGAAATGGAAAAGTCCAGATTTTACCTTGCGATAATATTCCTCCCATTCCACGCTGATCCACTCAATATTTGTATACTATGACTTTTTTTATAAACTAAACACGAGATCGTTCTAGGCCAATGAAAATATAGACTTGACTCAAGTCGGAATTAATTGCTCGAAGTTGGTATCTTAAAAAAAATCTCACAAATAATCACTTAGTTTACATCTTTCCAGAAGAAACTTCAGCAGGGGTTCCACTTCAGTGCCGTTTAACAATGCGCACACACTGTCATGTACATTGTACAACACGCGTATTATACGTACATGTATGTGTGAGTACACTGTATTGCAGAGCATATGCATACATGTGGTGCAAAAGTTAGCAATGGGTTGCTGCATCACATACAAATAACACCAACTACACGATATAAATCCATTACTAGCAAATTGCGGTATCGAATCAGGAAACAGGAAGAAAGGTTTCCTATCCAGGGCTTACTATTGGAAACGAGGTTGGAAATAAAGTAAGCACTGGGGACGAGGTTGATAACAAATGTAATTGCCCTCCGTAACCTAGTCGGAGTATCACCCGTTATGCACAGAGCAAGTTTCCTGTAGGCTATAACGTCTGATATGTCTAGCCGCGCGCAAGCCAATCGGAGTCGACTGTACTAAATCGTGACGTCATTTTATTCCTAAATCAGGACTAAATGGTTTGATTGGTCAATTTGAAATTGGTCAATTCGAATGCAGTGCAACCTCGTTCCCATAGGTACGAGATCTAGGCTGAGCAATGTTGTTTCCCATCATGCCTTGCGTGTGCAAGGCACGCACCCATGGAGTCGAGGCTGAGTGTTTTGTAATTCAACAGCAACCGGGCGCGTTATCGCGTAACATGATACAGAGCGCGTGACACACTTTTTTTTATCCATTGTCTATGACGCGCAACGGGTGAATGACCGAAGACCCGATATAGAAAGCGCCCGCTGACTGGTCAAAATCTAGGAAGTCAAATGGCGGGGTCTTGCCTAATTAATCAGCGAATCTGGTCACGCGTATAACATAGACTACACGTGACCTAGCTGAACACGCGTGAAGCTGGAAATGCGCACCGAGTATTTACGTGCTGCGCTCACGCCCGCTTGCACGTTGCAACTAAAGATATAGAATAAAAAGACTAGATCGGCAGTGCGTACAGACGCGCGTTCTGCCATGGGCGGCGCCATTTTTTAGCACGTGGGGCAAAAGTTGTGCGCGTTACGCGCACCTTTTTTTCCGTAGGTTTGTATGGAATGACATATTTTTATGTCCGCCAAATTTTTGACCCGTAGTAGTAATTTCTTCAACAAAATTCAAAATGGGTTATATCAAGCTGCATGTTCATTTCGAAGTTTGGTCCATTTTATTTCTCGTATTTATTTCCCGTTTTAAAATGCTGGTGCGCGTTGCTTAAAAAAAACTTGCATCCAGGTGTTTGAGTGTTATTTTCTTCATCAACAAACAGAACAATGATCATTTTGAACGTCTTATTTCCGTAGTTGTTGCGCTGTCCTTTAATTTAAATTCACGGCAGCTTCACGGGACAACACCCAGACATTTTTTTTTTACATTGTCCCTCCTCAGGGTATGACATACGCCGTAATCGGATGCAGTTTTGTACTGTTGGATACTGAGGGCCGGGGATGCACGCCCCTCCTCAGCCCTTCACTAACTTATTTTCAAACAAAATAGAACAAATAAATTTGTGTTATTTTTCTCTGGACCTCTAGTGGCATATCCAGCATCTGAAAATCTTCAAGAAGGCGCAAGAATCTCACAATGTTATACAAAATGGGTACTAAAAGTAGAGCACAATGTAAATAAACTTGAGGGGTTAATTAGGTTATTCAGAAGTCCGGAACACAACGGGAGTGTAATTTAATTTCATTCTTAAAACGGTTTTCAGGGGCAATATTATTGTCATTAAAAGTTAGACATAATTATATAATGCAATCCAAGTAAATTGTTCTCATCCCAAAAATATAATAATTGTAACACAAATCTCTAAAAATATCCATTGAAACATTTCACAATTTTCTTAAATGATTCATCGGTAATTTAAAACGTAGAGTTTTCCTTTTCATAAACAATGTCTTATACACATTTTATCAGATAAGCTGACATTTATTTGGAGATTTTTAGCAACGTGCACCACCATTTTGAAACGAAAAATAAATACGAGGGGAAAATGGAGCAAACTTCGAGGTGACTATCCAGCTTGAAAATGCATATTGAATTTTGCTGGATACATAATAACTACTGGTCAAAAATGTTACTTTTACGGACATAAAAATGCAAGTTTGTGCACAAACCACTACTGCGCGTAGAGCGTCCATGCGGGAACGGGAAAATTTGTGCACACTCTATGGCGCGTATGCACGCGCTGCCGATCTAGTCTTTTTTTATTCTATATCTATGGTTGCAACCGCTTTTCATTTCGGCTACGGGATAATCGGTTTAAGTTTCTGTAAACTAAACCTGTTTTAAAGGGAAGATACAACATTTGCAAACATCAAAACACGAAATGATCAAAATTTTTATCACGAAATATCGTACTGGATTGTTAGGGAATGATAGTCCAAAGCATCCTGTAAAATCGTGGCTCCTGGTTTGCTGACCTTTTCAAGAAAACTTGTATTTTTCCAACGCTGGTCGGCCGACCAGGGTTGGAGAAAACTGGCTGTTTTCAAAAACTGCATCTTCTTTTTCATATTTAGTTATTCCCTATTTTCTTTGCAATTGATTACACACCTGTGAAGAGGTACAAGCCAGCTAGACTGATTCTCTGACGTTACAATTCCCCAAAGTCTATAAATTGCCCCGTTTCATCTTAAGAGGGTCAGGGAACCAGACTACAAGAACATTGTTGGTTTTCTTGGATTTTCCAGCATCTCCGAACCCAAAACGTGAAGCAAGTCAATTTTAACAGTATTTGCTATAACATACTAATCCACAA
Source organism: Patiria miniata (assembly GCF_015706575.1). Lineage (NCBI taxonomy): Eukaryota > Metazoa > Echinodermata > Asteroidea > Valvatida > Asterinidae > Patiria > Patiria miniata. The sequence goes on along the minus strand of NW_024037076.1, from coordinate 21,810,887 downwards.
AATCCATTTATTTCTGAAAATTGCAGCAAGCAAAAATTAATGTTGTACATTCCCTTTAAGACAACTAATTTTGCTAAGTAGGCCCTATAGTCATAATCATATTTATCTATTTTGAAATAAACAACAAGTGTAGAATGGGGTTCCAACATTATGAGAACGGTGTTCTCTTATTTTTTCTCTTGTTAGCAGAAGGTCTCAAGTAACAGAAATAGACACGCATTGTGCGCGTAAATGGCGTTGCGTTCTTTACGTCTAGCGCGCATTTTTGTCCTCCAGCACGTGATTCTCCAGGCAGCGATATTTTTTTATTACACAACTATATGGGGTACCTGTGCGCTTTCCTATTGGGCATTTTATTAAAACCAGGCTGGAGTGGAGGCTACTATTTTTCAACTTGGTACGGATTTCGGACTTTATTTCCCTTTTAAAAAAATCCTCCAGAGCATCGGATCAGAAAAGAAAAAGAAAATTGCTGCTATACAAGTAGTATCCGACTGAAAAATAACGTTTCTAAGATTCGCCTCTTTCCATGGGTACGCAACCTCGTCCCCAGTGCTTACTTTATTTCCAACCGCGTTTCCAATAGTAAACCCTGGATAGGAAACTTTCTTCCTGTATCCTGATTGGATACCGCAATTGGCTAGTAATGGATTTTTATCGTGTACTTGGTGCTATATATTCACAACGTGCAGTACGTGTTTTCGCGATCATTCGTCCACGCCTTCTCGAAAATACTAATTTCCTTTCCAATTTGCTCATATTAATATGAAATATGATACTGCATGTTGTCTTGATAAGATCGTAACAGTTTGATTTCAAAAATCGTGTTTTCGTAACTCACGCCGTGCTCGCGCTGCTACGAATTGACTCTGTTTTTACCCCAGACACCGCATACAAAAACAAACGCTAATGTGTAATGCATATCCAGGCACCAGACTGTTCCTCATTTGCATACGTGTGCAAAAATCTTGCACATGCAAAATGATCCAATACCAGGGTGAGAGAGCAGGTAGTGGTGGGCGCGTACTGCTCGACACCCTGGGGACGAGGTTGAGGTCCGGTAGCCTCCGGTAATACACTGTATTACAATTTACGTCACGTGACCAAAACGGGAGGAATTCCTCCTTTTTCCGAAAATGTCCGAAGTTTGCCGAATTCGTTTCGTCGACAATCGGATAGCGCCCGATTATTTCCGAATATAATATAGGTTTAATTAACTGCTAACTGCTTATGATTTTTTTTTAATGAGTTGATAATTAATATTCATTGCTTTCATTTAGAAAACTTGAAATTCAACGACGATTTTGTGCATCAAATATACTCGGATCGTACAGGCGAACTTTTTGCTGCGTCATGTACAATTTTGAATTTGACCACCGTTACTGAGATTTTCCAAAACTCGGTCTTCATTCGGCTCCGCCTGCTAACAGTGCTATTTGGGTGCCTATAATTTTGAAGATTCCAGATCAACATTAGTCAATGTTATCTTACAGAAACATCAAACTGTATACCTCGGGGGAAAAAATTGCTTAACGTAGGACCGTTAGGACGTCCACGACGTGAAATAGTGCTTACGTTTTAGTCACGTGACGTAAATTGTAATACAATGTATTACCGGAGGCTACCGGACCTAAGATTCATCGGGAATAGTCAGAATCTTTTGGTCTGGGAACCAGACTAGATGCATGGACAACGTATTCATAATTTGTTCCTCGTAATAGGTTTCTAAAATAAACGGGACCATATATATATTCTTTTTCCTCCCCTTTCGCACCGACGAAAGGTGCACTCCTTTTACTGAGCAAGTGCCCCTTTTTGGTGTTGCCCCAAGTTTGAAAAGCGTTCTGCCGCCCCTGAGCAAGGGGGTACGGGTATCCCCCCCCCGGAAAATGTTGAAATCTGTGATGCTTTCTTCTGCCTTTTTGAATTTCGAGATACTTGTATAACATCAGTCAGTGACTGAATGGGAGTGGTCACATGGTGTTCCAACCCCTACAGCCCCCAACAAGATGCACCACGGGTAAATTTGCAACTTGTCAATCGAACGCCCCTTTCTTGTACACCGAGGTCCGAGACTGCTTAGGCCTATACCCTGCTGTGCCCCTCGGTGGCAGATGTTGCCATCAGGCCACGTCTTGGTAGAAGTATATGACTCGCGCACAAGCCGACATCACTGGGGTTTCTCAAACAAAAAATCAATTATTGTCCTGTCCTTCATCTTTTCATTTCTTTTCAATTTCTGGTACACTAGCCTATTACATTTTTTAAATGTTCCCACCAAAACAAAATCAACTCCCGAAAAGTGATACATAATTTATAGTTCCCAAGCCTGCATGTAGCCATTTTACAAGTGGCATCCTTCCACTTTCTCAGGCAAAATAGGACCCGATTTTCAAACGTAATTTACCAAGCTGCCCTCAGATGGAAGCCCAAAAACCACAAAGTTGATCCTTGACTATATTTACACAATTCCACCGTTTTTAATACCAAACGGTCTTCGTTTTCAAAGGAAGTTGTGGGGGGGGGGTACTTTTTATGCTAATGAGCTCGCGTAGAAATTCGCACTTGAATTAGTGCACTGAACCCATGTAGGTCAGGCCGGCCATACACAGGAGTTAAAAAAAATTATGAAAAAAAATAACTCGTAGGTTTCATTTCTACCACGTTCTACATTTTGAGCAGGGTAAAAGACAAAAAATGCAAAACATAGTCCTGCAATGCTTTACACTAGGCCTACCACAATTCTCCGACAGAAAAAGCATAGGCTCAACACAAATTAGCCGTTCAGTAAATATGCCAATAAAAATAACTCTTGCATGCGGACATACATTGTACATGTACAATTTAATCTCGGGTGCGAGTTTGCCAGGGGCGAATTAGTCAAGGGATCAGTGGGCCGGGTTGAATTGGCAAGGGGCAAGGTTGTCTCGTTGGTCACTTGCTATGCAAGTTAATTGCCAATGAAACTGCAGTCGTCTTTAACTAACAAAAAACACTACAAGACAATAGACTCACTACATTATATTCAGGGGCGGCGGAACGGGGGGGGGGGGGGGGGGGGGGGGGGGGGGGGGGGGGGGGGGGGGGCGCTGGGCCGGAGGCACTTGCCCCCCCCCCCCCCATTTACCCAAGTGCCCCTTTTGCGGACATAATGTGCCCCCTCGAGCAAAAATGTGGCCCCTCCAGATAAAAAAAATTGCCATAAAAGTTTGCGGCACTTTGTTTTAAGTAACTAATTTCCAAAATGGTATTGATATTTTTGATATGAACGAGGAATATGAAAACCCAGCCCCAAAACTCCTACAATGCGCCCTGAAATGGGCACATAATGCGTAGCTTGCATAATAATGGCCGGTTTTGAAGAGCGCCCCCTATAGGAAAATGGCCGCTGATTATATTACTTTGGAACAGCTAGTATAACAGAGCTCAAAGTAGGTGAAGCTGGTACTATTCTTACCTTTTCTTTTTTTTCTTTTGACGCTAAAATGACCTGCGTATTCCGTAGACTACGCTCGCTCAAGTTGATCGATTGCCTTCAGTGTCCCCCTCAAAAATTGGTGCTCCCCCAGGTGCTCCCAGAAAATAGCCCAGTTACGCCGCTGAGCCAGCGTATGCCTATTGCTATATTATAGTCATGTCGGTTTTCAAAATAATGTGCAAAATAATACGTACGAACGTGCTAATAATACGCAGTGTCGGCGCCAGACCCTAAAAAACAAATGGGGGGGGGGGGGGGGGGGGGCAAATGTGGATGAGATAACACCCGACAAGTGCCAGTGATGGTACAACCACTCACAGACCTACCTACCAAAATGAACGACTTATGTTATGTAGATTTTCTACCAAAGTGTCTTAGATGATCCATTATATTACACACTGTCAGTGTTGGTATTATATTAGTCTTGGTCCTTGATTTTAGATTTTAGGTTTTTAGTGTTAATTTGGTCATGTTGGTTTTCTTTTAATTTTTATTCATAAATACCTCAGACAGTTTAGCCATTCCTATTGGTCGAGAGCCCGTCACGTGGCCGGCCTTAAACGGGTGATAAAGACATGGCTAGCTGGTCTTAAACACTTTTCCAGTGTCACAATAAAATGTGGACTCCTAAAAATCCAGTGCCTCTTATCGTTTCATTGGTTGAACGCTCACAATCCTCACGTAGGCATGCGCAACACTACCAGGGAGTCAGAATTTTATAGTTCTAAATTCAAAACGCAACGCGCCAGGTGCGTTCTGCGCGACATCGCGCAGAACATGATACGCGCGCGTCAATCTCCATAAAAGGGTTGTTTACATCTTACTCGCCAGCTGAACACTCCATTATTTTGCAAGAGGGATGTTTCAAAAAGCATAAAGTGAATTTGTTGAACAAAATCGGGATGTTTTGAACGAATTATATGATTTTTTCTTACCGAAAAGGTATTTATGAATGGGAATAAATATGTGCTCCGTCGGTATTTATCAGTCTGTTTAAGACCACTTAGAGTCTGGGTGCTGATAATTACCCTCGCCTCCGGCTCGGGTAATTATCAGCACCCAGACTCTAAGTGGTCTTTAACAGAGTGATAAAAACCTCCAGAGCACACATTTATTCCCTTAGTTAATTTCCATTTTGGTTTTAGTTAAGTCCTGATTTTCAGCTTTATTATGTTTGTCCTTCGTTTATTTGAAATCTAAAATCTTGTCTCTGGTCTCTATTAATTCAATTTCCTCGCGACCGTTCCTTCCAAAGTCCCCGAGTTTCAATTAGATTGGTTAGTAAAATCCCCATAGAGTCTATTTAGTGCGAGTTCCCCCATACAGCGTGTCATTTTTCCCCAGGTTACACAAGTCCACATATATAGCACCTTGTCCTGCACTATGTGGACACACACAGCCTTACAATACTTGTGTGGGAAAGACCATATTTCTCATTCACTATTTCCTCATTTTCTTTATTTGTACCATTTTTCTTGAGACCAAGTGCCAATTTCAAGGGAAATAAGTCATCAATGATTAACCTTCATTGTTTATTGTTATACTTCTATTATTATCGTACATTTACTAGTGTAATTTCTTAAAAAAAAAATGAAATTGCTTCTTATGAAATATGTATTATGTCCGTAACAAGTTCAGACTATTCAATGTTCAAGTTTCTTATTGTGCGTAGCGCTTTCGACGTCATCTGAGATAATCATGACCTACTCCAACAATTCCATTTATAACCTGGACTATGTTCTCTCTTTTCTTTTTAAACGGCATTCAACTTTCAAAAGGTTTTGTTAGAAATGCAGCAATAAACAGCAAATCATCCAACATCCCTCAAAATATGGAAAACGTCAAACCAAATAATTACAAAACAATTAGGCCTATGTTCCAAGTCTACCATAAATATAATTACAGATACATTTTTGAGTCAAAGTTGTTCATACACAGCCAATCACATACTTCTTGGATGGGAGATGTAAACATAAATATGCATTTGCTTTCAATGCACGTCAACATTCAAAGCTAAAATATAAATCTTTGAACTTAACTGCCTACTCAAGTCACCAAAATTAAACCTAGAAACAATTTGGGTATTTGTTGGTGATCATTCTCGGGCTATGGTGTTACCTTTTGGAGCAAAACGTCCGGCTTTCATTATTCAACAATTCTATCGGTTATACATTTCTCAAAAACAGTGATTAAAGCATTACTACACATATGTATTAGTAATTCTAAAGGTGCACTTTCGTCTGGAGATTGGCAATATTTTGCGTCACATTCTTTACAAGACATATTTCAAAGGTCTGGGTTGCAGAAAATATGCATAATATCTTACACTAAGGAAGAAAATGTTGGAAAACTCCCATTTGTTTAATTCTGATGGGCATCGAGTTTTGCTTTGTCTATACCCATTTCCAGAAGTGAATTCAAATGAAGCCATCACATTTTTGAGCAAAACTTTTGACGAAAGGCTGGTGCCACAAAAATGTGTGACATTTCTCTGTGGAATATCAGGTCTCACTCTAGTTTCAGAGTTATGATCATGGCGATCCTAGCGCACATACATTTATTTACGTTTTCAAAAGAACATGTGGGACTCAAGTGATGACTAGCATTTCTAACAGTTTCGATTATTGAGGAGCAAAATCTTAAACCCATGAATTCCTTTGAGCGACAACTACATGAAAACTGCACATTTGCAATGTGTGAAAGTTTATTTTCTACTTTTTTAGGATTCAAACTGTTATTTGAAGCATTCCAGACGAAAGTTTTCCTTTAAGGGTAAAGAAAAGAATAAAATTAATGATGTTGTTATTATTTCACAACAAAAGGCAGGCCCAGGGGTGTGCTTAGGGCAAAGTCAGAAGTAGTATGTAATTAAATAAGAAAATGCACTGTGAAAGCTGACCAATGCTTGGTCCCATTTTGCAATTCGGGCACTCATTAGGATGGAGTCACTACTTTGCCTGTTCAGGCCTGAGACTATTTTGGAAGACCTGTTACATTATTGGATTACATGTCAATGAAGGCCTGCATATACTGTACATTTACATCCGTGTTAAACATTACGTCATTTCCTTGGACCTTTGTTTTAATGTAGAGGTGAACTATTCAAATATCACAAGTATCACATATCACAGGTTTGAAATGGAGCTGATGCTTTCACTCCAATTGTTTCAAGTGTGTGCGCTGCCTCTTATGTTTTTTTTATATTCTTACATGAAGCATTTACGCGATTTCATTTATACAAACCCAATTCATTTCACTACTAGCCTCTAATATAGTGTTGGAACAGTTAAAAATGTAGGACAGCTCATGATTGGTCAAAAGCTGTTTTTTTTAACTGATACAACTAGTAGTAATACAAGATTAAAAATATGACAGTGCACCTTTTATTGCTGGTAGATGAGGTACTTTTGTAAAGACATGGTCACAGAAGAACACAATCGTTGTCTTTCTTTTGTGTACCTCCATCTTTCTTCTCGATAATCTGTAATAATGTCTTGAAGATGTCCACTACACTCTGAAATAAAAAAAAAATCCAGAAATATTTTAGCAATTGACAAAGGAACCACAATGCACAATGGGCCCCATGCACAAGTACCTCCTCAACGGTAAGAAAGGGAGAGTTAGGGGACCACTTGGGGTGACATACGAATGCATTGCCGACAACGCCTGACGCTCATGCGAAGATGCTATGGCTTTGAAGGGCTGGAAGATGGCCAAGGTGACTCCAGTATGACTTTCAGGTACAAAACAAGCCACAAAGGTTCATGGCATAACCTCTGTTTTGCTAATCCGATGTAGGGATTCCACAAGGGTCAATTCTTGGCTGGCTTCTTTTTATCACTTTTATTAATATCCCACATTCATGTGTAGCATCGATTTCTGGAACAAAAGTGAACATGTATGCCAACACCACCATGATAAAGTTTGAAGGCACAAACCCTGATGGCATTGAATCTGATACGGTGAATGGTCTTTGTCCAGTAACTCATTGGTTGATGAACCATAAACCTACACTAAATGTGAGTAAAACTAATTTCATATTTGGTTCTCGTCCAAGGATACCTGCCTTTTCTCGGGTGCAAATCCCATCGAACAAGTTCATTTGTATAAGTATCTTGGGATTTTTCTTGATGAGAATATTTCTTGGTCCGATCACACTGATTATGTTGCCAAGAAAATATCTATGAAAATGGGGTTTCTTCATCGATCTGCTAAACCCTACCTTCCCAATTCAACGTTTAACATGTTAATTGGTGCCATGATCTTGCCCCTTGTTTGACTACTATAATGTTAACAGGACAAGTTGTGCACACTTCTACTCTGACAAGCTTATTAAATTGCACAACCATTCGGCCAGATTAATCTTAATGCCCACCCAAGAACACAAATCACTGAATTAAGGCACTTTCATGGTTACCTTTGTCAGCATGTTGGGAAAAGCACCATTTGTGCAAAGTGTATAGTAGACCACGGGGCATGGCTGCAAAATGTGCTTAGAGAAAGTGATTTTCTTGGCGCACCTCTCAGAACTAAGTGAATTTTTGCAGGTTATTAGCTGAGACCATATGGATCACGAAAAACCAAAATCCACAATCCCAAAGTGACCAATCATTTAAATATTTGCATTTTAATCAGCGGTTCAAAACAGGGCGCCCTCTATTGACCAGGATTGGGAAAACTGTGCACATTTTCAATGGGAAAGATTGTTTTATTGCTGTTGCTTGCTAAAAAGGGTCTCTACAGAACCAAGACTCAATAAAAAGGAACTTGGGGTGACTTTTAATGCTCCAATAATTAATTTAAATATCAAATTTTCCATCCCATTGAAAATCAAGGAAGATGTTACAAGCCCTTTCCCAGCCTCAGTGCAAATGTTTACTCCTTTTGTTTTTATTTTCATTTAGAATACATGTACATGTATTGCTCTTTTCTGATCTTCTTAATAGGGTATAATTGATTATTAAATTACATGTGTGGTGTATAATTTTCTTTTTGGTTAAAATTACAAAGTATTTCTGATTCATGATGTAATAACATTCAACATAGTGTCCGACACAAATACGAATGAATTTAGTCTCAATGAAAAAATAAACATGACCACAGGGCTTTATAACTTCAGCCTTTGACGATATTTATTCATACAAAAAACAAAACGGTAAACAGTAAATAAAAAGACTTGAGAAATAATTACTGTGATTGGCAAAAATTATAATACAGTGCTTGCGGTTTGCGTCTCTGGTGGAGCCAATATTTTTGAGGATTAAAATAAACTGCAATTACATGTACTTTTAATTTTTCAACTGTCTTACATATTAAACATGTTCCGGGAAAGACTGTTGTAACCTGGCACCCCTTTTTTCTTCATATCATCTCAACAAAGGTTAGTCATTGCAAAAATGGTGAACAGACATGAATTTTCAATGGCGAATCCAATGGCATCTGGAAACTACATCCATTATCTACAGCGAGTTCCGTTGTATAATTTTCAAATCATTTGAAGGGTCGAAGGAGAACACGAAACATGTCATCAACCTTCAAAGAAACCATAACTGCTGTTGAGAACATGGTACAATGTATAAAAGGATTGGTGAATACCTCTAATATAAAATGTGAAACATTTCTCTTTGCACGAAGGCATCAACCTAGAGCCTTTTGGGCCTTTTGCATAGCATCTTGGAGGACAATCTTTTGCACCCCCCCTAAAAAAAAAAAATAGGAATTACAGTAACAGAAAGCTCTCAAGGATGTCTTTATAGAGTCTATTTGATCAACAACAAATAAGACTGTAAGCATGAACATTACTGAAGAGGAATAAACTGTTTTTAAGCCCTTACAAATTACCACAAAAAATCTTCTTTGGCTTCACGGTCAGCGCTTAAAAAGAAAAAGGATTGTCAAAAAGGAAAACACATAGTAAGATTATTTCCCATCCCCTTGCTGAAACTGCAAGTGGAAAAATCCTGCAACAAAGTCAACGGTGTCCATTTCAACCGTAAGACTGAACTTTGGTGTTTTTTTAGTTGTGTACATCCATAACAATGTAAGTTAGTTAAACATAAGTCCTGTTGATTCATATTTGGAAATATTTAAGTGGATGGGAAGCAGACTGTGTGATTCAAACTTTCTGAAGTGACAATCCTATTCCTTATTTAGATAGACATACATGTACATGTACGTGATGGTCAGTCCTCGATATCTGAATCCTTTTTGGGTGAAGTGCGCTGCCCTTCACTTGGAATGTTTTCACAGTTGGTGCACTTGCACAAGTCTGTGCATGGCAGTTTTTTTCAAGACAGCTACACTGGCCTTTTGTGCATTGACTTTTTTACATGAGCAATGGGCAAATTCCATGACACTGTCTGGGGCAGGGGGAAGATCCATCCAGTGGATACTGATGTCATCGCCGATGACTTTCCAACCTCTTCTGTGTGGAGACAGCACTTCAGGACGTGGCATCCTTGTTTGGCGGCATCATTGACTCCATCACAGTTCCCATCTGGAACATGCTGTATCTGCAAGTTGTCAAATTACGAGAAAAATCCCTTTCTTAAATGAGCAGTTTTTAATTGCAAATTGCATTGTCTTATTGTTTAACAGGCACTGCATGTTTTAACTTGAGAAATAAACATTAGCAATGAATGGAATGTTTTTTTTTAAACTGTACGAGAAACAAATTCCTAGAGATTGTCAATTCTAAAGTAGGGCTTGTATATGTTTGCAAGTATTTCCAATTTGATTTAGCTACAAAATTATGAAACCTTGACTCAAACTAAAGTTGTGTAGAGGAAGGCTCTATCTCCAACCAGCCCCTGCTTTAGACATGTTATATTTTTCAAGTGAGTGTGCTCATGTGACTCCATAGGAAAAAAAAGGCAAAAATACCTTGACTTTCATGTTGTTGTTTCTTTGCAAGTCTTTCTGCACAGTCTATCATGGAAACATGACAGACGTTTGTAGCACTGCTGAATGTGTTGATGGTATCCAAATGCCTGTAATTGAGAAAATGTTTTTACAATATCACTCATTACTCTCATTTCAATTATTTCAAAATGTAAATCTTTGTCAGTTGATTGGAGGATTATGGGTCAAAGAGAAATGTTCCATTCAACTCAGCTTCACCTCGTAGAATGGAACATTCTATCATCTAACTTAGGAAAATATTTACACCATGGCACCTTCAGGTACAAACATTTTATTTTTTGTATACTATTCTTCACATGTAGTGATCAGGGAAAAAAATTTAAAAATGGAAAAAAAAGTGAAAATCTAAAATCTAAATATATTGACAGTGAGGGCTTGACATTAAGAGAAGTGGGCAGGTTCTCATTATTTTTTTATTATATTATACTATGTAGAAAAAAAAATAGCAAGGAAATAAAAGTACACTTGAAATGAGGACGCTATGGGCTGACAGCTTAAAGAATGGCAAAATGTTGGTTTTAACGACTTGGTACTTAGATAATTATAAATTAATTGAATGGTAGACCCACAACATACTACACAGTCCCCAATGATGCCAAGTATAAAGTCAAAGTGGATTTTGTTCTCCTTATTTTAAATCAAGGGAACCGGCCGTTCTATACACAGTCGCCAAGTTCAGGAAGCATAGGCCTACTCAATATAAAATGTTCCGTTGTGCAATGTAATAAGAGTCTCTTCCTTGTCTTAAAATCCTACATCTGAGTGAGGGGGAAAAAAATCTTTGATCTGTGGCTTTTCCTAACTTGCCATGATCATGATGTCAACAATGGACGGTCAGATGGTCTACTAGTAGTACTAGTAACATATTTTACAAAACAAATCACACATCATACGAATCTAGGTTGTAGAAAAAATATTCTGAAATATTCCGAATCCAACGGCTTCTTACAATTAGGTTCAAGGCAAGAATAATAATACGAACTAACGTAGGCCGATGATTCCGGTACACATCTCCTTCCACGAGAGTGCTGCATCAGTCATGTCAGTGGTGCACGTGCATGCCGATGAACTTCTCCGCTTTTTCCACGATTTCTGCGCGTGTAATTTTATCCAGCTTGTCTCGGAGAACGATAAAACGCTCGATTCGGCATTCGAAACATGCATAATGCACTTCGTTTCGTCCGAATCGCCGTCGTCCGAGGAACTCATGGCGGCCGCCATCTTGCTGTCTAGTAGTGCTTACCGCGCATGCGCATGCTCTTACTTACAGCGCCCGCTATTGGTCCATTCACCGCACCACGATAGAAGGGCCTCGCTGATTGGTCGTTGGAAAATAATGACGTAATTCTTCACTCGGTATTTTTAGCGCCGAAACGGAAAAAACCTGAACTTAAAATCGTCATTTTAGCACCGTTTTGGGTCACGGATCAACGGTGGATTTTATATGTGAGCTTCCCAACAGCTTCCTGAGTAGTTTAAAGAACAATTTATTTAGATCTGTGATATGTGTCAACAAACTGCAAGATAATCGGCAATGCATCTTGGACCCCGTTCCCACTTGATCCACCAATTGGTGGATCTGATCCACCTTTTGCCAAATTGCCGGATCAGATCCCCCAATTGGTGGATCAGATCCGGCAATTGTGTGTAGTGGGAACGCTAACCGTTATAAGGTGGATCAGGATCAGATCCACCTTTTCTGATCCACCTCTGGACCAGGATACAGATCCCCCAATTGGTGGATCAGATCCGGCAATTGCCGGATCACGATCAGGTGGGAACGCAAAAGGTGGATCTGATCCGGCAATTTGACCTGTTAACATCCGCCCAGTGCACGAGTGGCGCGAAAATAATGCGGTCTCATGAACGAAGAAACACGTTTTCAGGCGTGTAGCTCATGTGAACATTTCCAGCGTATACAACATGCACAATAAACAACCGCTGAACTACGGGCTAGCACCGCGCATGCAAAAGCGCACGTGGTATCCTAAAACTACACTATAGGCCTTATTTTTGTTGCGTGTTCGTCCATTACTAAACCTTTTTCATTCCTGAAATTTTACTTATTTTTCCATCCATAAATGACTCTGAGTCCGCACTCACCAAAAGACTTCACTTTGGCACAGAATCATGGAAAAGCTTACGAGTATGCGATGAGAATAGTGCCGGTAACGCGGTACGTACGGAGGTGACAAATCTGAAGTATTGATTATAGAAAATTGGAAAATGATGTCGTAGTACATCATGTGACCGTTTCTAACCAATGAGAAGCTTCAGAACCAGGGAATCCCTTATCGATGCATTGGTTTCTGCCGTCATGTCACACAATGAGCGGCTCTGTTGGATTTCACCTGTTAATTTATGCACGCACGGATCCTCTACGGATCCGTGATTTATGTTGGTGAATTCGCGTAATTTTTGTCTGTAAATTCTGATAGTGCTGTTTGAAAACTGACCCATCCTGGCCTAGCATGCAACCATGCAACAATGGCACTCCCACAGAGCGCGCGTAATGGACCGATCCAGTCAGCCCCGCCCAGTGCGCACGTGGGCAAATTAACACGTGCTCCTCTCCAATGCCACGCTGCATTTTCCTGCCGCGCGCATCATACGCGCGCGCACGCATGTCGGACTTTTGTGCACGCATGTCGGACATAAATCACGGCTGTGATTGGTCAGAATACCATGGGGCGGTGCTTACTGGATCGGTCCATTCCGAACTCAGTGACCTTTCGTACCCAACATTTCCGTACGAAAAGGTGGATCAAGCATAAGTGGGAACGCGATAAGATAACGATCACACCAAAATGCCGGATCTTGATCCACCTTTTTCCAATTCAAGTGGGAACGCGGTGTTGGTCTATAGATAACCCAGGTCAGTCCAGCATATCTCAAATCACAATTTGATAAACCATGCCACTATGCCAATTAGCCTATTTGAGGTATGATGGACACAATAGGAGGGCACTGTTTGGTTTGAGTAAACACAAGAGACTGTAAACAAATCAAACAGCACCCTCCTATTGTGTCAGCCATACCTCAAATAAGCTAATACATGTAGGTCCGATATCTTGGTGTATCTTCCTATAAAGCGTAACAGGGATGTGTTATTAGTCTGGGAGCTACCGTTAGGTGGAGTTTGATGAACAATTTGAGCACAAAAGGTTTGAAGGTACCAGGCCATTGTCCATCGGTGGGGGGGGGGGGGATATACAATATGCAGCATTCAATCAAATGTTTCATGACCAATCTTATCTCATGAGTAAACTGGATAACTAAACAAATCAAATGTCCATTTCAACTCGGTTAGACATGGTTCTTTACTCACCTCGTTCTGCTTTGCTGAAGACTCAATGAAGTTAGCATTCCATGAGTTGGCTAATTCCCTCCCTTCTGCGGTGGATATAACCCTGTTACAAACACACAGCTTTGAAAATTATTTTGCAAGTATGAATTATGGCCAACATTATTTTGGACAGTGATAGGGAGAAAGTATTTAATTCAAACTGACATAAAAAAAAGGAATGATTACCAGATATCTTGAATTAAATTTCAAGATATTTTTTAATGGATTTTGCGATATCTTGAAATGCATTTTGAGATATCTTGAATTTGATATCAAAAAGTTACTTTCTACCTTGGTGGGAAGCTGTTGGGAAGCAGTGTAACGTATTTGTGCGTTGTGTGTGTGTGGGCGGGCTGTAACATTATGGGGAAGTTTTTCATTGTTAGGGTAATTAGGACCGAGTTGTGGGACTTTCTGCTGTCCCACAGTGCTTCGGTCCCCATAGTACCATGGGACAACTCCTATGTAGTCCCCACAACCACGGAACAAGAAGGTTTTTTTTTGGGGGGGGGGGCAGGGGGGGGGGGTGTTGTCTCCAGTACATCTATCGGCGACCATTATTCGCTCTTTTCACGCTCCGCCATTGGGCATGCAGAGCCTCGATCTGGCAACTGTACACAATAAAAATAGCCGGTCCAGTGATCTGAACCCCGACACGGGAATCACTGAACTGGCTATATTTATTGTGTAAAGTTGCCAGATCGAGGTTGTGCATGCCATGGCGGAAGTGTGAAAAGGGCGAATTGTAATGATGGTTACCCCCAGAGGCATGCATGTTTACCTCTGGAGGCAACCACCATTGCAATAATGTTCGCCCATAGAGGTACTCAGAGAGGTCCTCAGTTTAACTCACTATCGTCAATAAACATTACCTTTCCATATGGAGATCTTTCTTGTTGCCAACAAGAACAACGGGAACACTAGATAACATCATAGGAAAAACAAAATGAAATATAAGGGACCAAGTAACAATTGCTGACAGTAACAGAAAATGCTGTGTATCTTTTTTTCCTTCTTCCCAATGCTAAAAGTTCTTTCACTCTTTGTCAAATGGTCAGTAATTTGTGAGTACAATGTACATTCAATCGCATGCAAAAACGCATATTTTACACATAACACTTTTGAACTTGAGGTTTCCTTAATAAGGTGCTCCTTCCGTGGGAAGTATACACTAGCTAACTTTTATCAAACATTAAGTTCAACCGAAGAAAAAAAAAATTACTGTTTTATATAAGTGAGCAATGTATGACAGCTTTTTCGTGTCGTCATGAAACTATGATCTTTCCAAGCAATTTAAATAACTTTCATAAAGCCTCTACATCAAGTGTCCTGATCAAATGAATATTAGATACATGTAATTACTTAGGGGGAAAATAATTTCAATGTTTGCTTTCTGCCATTCAAAATATGTTTTTTTTTAATGTCTCAAACTCAAAAATTCCATCATACTTCATGCACATGTAGTTATTGATTGCAGTTTCTGCTATCAGAAACTGACCGGCTAACCCCAGTAAGCTTGATGGTGGAATGATTAAGACATCTGCATACATAAGTAGGAGATTTTGGATTTTAACTATTCAACAAGACATCAGTGAGGAGCAGTAACCCAATCCTGAGTTGGATTTTCTCATAACTTGCTTTTGAAAGCTTTAGGCCCTAATAGGTTTCGAAAGCACAAAAGCCAAAGAATTCCCTCCCAAATGAATAGGGGAGCACAGCTATGAAAGTCCACAAGACTTTTACCAAACCCAATCTGATTAACAGCTCTGTTTATCAGACGATGCATCAGGAAAGACCCATGGGTCTATCTTCTCTTCATCCTACATTTACTTACTTGACATTACCTGTGGTATCCAACAGCTTCTCATATATAATTTTTACTACATCAAAACTGAATGAGGAAGAAAAGGAAAAATACTTGTAAATCAGTCATGTATTCATATTCTGCCACAAACATCAAGTAATTTCCCCTGTTCTCTTTTATCTAATCTTGTTTTCTGGTTGTCCACAAGTCTGCTGATTCTTTGCACTTCTATAAATGGTGAATCTTATTTAATTTCAAATACATGGTATAAAATTCCAATAGTATACAACATGATTTGTAGTCTATGAAATATCCTCTTGCACAGCAAGAGTCTATAATATGTGAGCAGATGCGGTGATTAATTATGCAAAACAAGACTGCGTCTTGACCTCAAGATTCTGACCATTCAGTGGGCACCTTCTGTTGGGTTTTCCGTAACCCGTTGAATTGACCAATCAACAGCTTTGTCCACATTTCTGATCAAGATGACGTCACAATTTCTAAAGCTGACTCTAATTGGCTGGCAGGTGCGGAGTCGCATAAATTTGCACTGCTCACATACATGTATATCAGACGGTGGTTAGGAAGAGGTCCTGTTGAACAATGGGTGACTCTTGGGGATTCAGGTTGGCGTAGCGGTACTTCCCCGCCTTCCACCGCTGTGACCTTGGTTCGAATCCCACCTGGGCCAATTTGTGGATTGGGTTTTCAGTCCCTACCTGATTACGTGGGTTTTCCCCAGAATATTCTTCTGGGCTTTTCCTCCCACCTCTAAAACTGTAATTTCTTCTCATTGTCTCCTCTCTATTGGTTTCATTGAAATTCATTTGCACCTGTGGTCCTGTTAGAAAGGGACAGAACACAAAGCAAAAATGTAAATTTTTATGAAATTTACAAATAAATTCAAGATCACCTTTTTTGCGATGTGACAGTATAAACAAGGACATAACCATGTATTGTGAAGGTCAGAGACTGAGGGAAGATGGAGTACTCATCCTGGCCGGCCGTGTCTACGATCTTTAGTTTGTATTCTTGAGTTCCAAGTTTGATCATTTTTTCAAATGCTGCAACAAAAAAAGCCCAAGTTTTCATAAATGACAAGATGAAATTAGAACCGGAAAGTTTACCCCTCGTGGCGCGCTTTCGGAACCCTTGAAAAGAAAAAATTAGTCTAATGATAGAATTTCCAATTATTTTTGGTACATTGGTTTCTTAAGAAAATCACCCCCAAAACAATCCTTTGTAAAACTGAATATTGATTAAAGGAAATTGATAAATATTCTGACGTGGAAGAGAAAAATCGTGCCGAAAATTGATGTCTCATTTCCAAACAAGTCAGGTGTGTTTACAAACACAAATGCCCCGCAACCGTGACTGTTCCCATGACATTACACCACTCTTTTAACATCAACTTACATGTACCTTGGTCACATGGAACGTTCATTGACAGCATTAGTGTCTTCTGTAGGTTTTATATGAATTAATCCCTAATCCCTATGATCTCAGAATAAATACAAGATTTTTGTTGTTTCAGCCACTGTGACCTTGACCCTTGACCTTTCGACCCCCAATGCGATAGGCCTATTTGGATTACCAAGAACGATCCACAAACCAAATTTGAAGTTCACGTGTAAAGTATTTCTCAAGTTATCGCGCTGACAAAATTTCTTTTGTTTTAGCCATTGTGACCTTGACCCTTGACCTTTTGGGCCCAAATGCAATAGGCTTCTTAGGATTGCCAAGGACAATCCACAAACCAAATTTGAAGTTCATATGTAAAGTATTTCTCAAGTTATCGCGCTGACAAAATTTCTATTGTTTCAGCCAATGTGACCTTGACCCTTGACCTTTCGGCCCCAAATGCAATATGCTTCTTAGGATTACCAAGAACAATACACAAACCAAATTTGAAGTTCATATGTGTAAAGTAATTCTCAAGTTATCGCGCTGACAAAATTTCTTTTGTTTTAGCCACTGTGACCTTGACCCTTGACCTCTCGGCCCCAAATGCAATAGGTTTCTTAGGATTACCAAGAACAATACACAAACCAAATTTGAAGTTCATATGTAAAGTATATCTCAAGTTATCGCGCTGACAAAATTTCTTTTGTTTTAGTCACTGTGACCTTGACCCTTGACCTTTTGGCCCCAAATGCAAAAGGGTTTTTAGGATTACCAAGAACAATACACAAACCAAATTTGAAGTTCATATGTAAAGTATTTCTCAAGTTATCGCGCTGACAAAATTTCTTTTGTTTTAGTCGCTGTGACCTTGATCCTTGACCTTTCGGCCCCAAATGCAAAAGGGTTCTTAGGATTACCAAGAACAATACACAAACCAAATTTGAAGTTCATATGTTAAGTATTTCTCAAGTTATCGCGCTGACAAGATTTGTACGGACACACCCACACACACACCCACCCACGGAAGGACAAGGCGGAAACAGTATGCCCCTTCGGCTTCGCCGCGGGGCATAAAAATCTAAACTAAATGTGGACTGGTGCAAATTGGTGTTCTCGTACATGGATGAAAATGTTTAAAATTTTGTGGCAGTCTAAGTAGGTCAAAACTGAAAGGTAATAAAAGACCAAGATGTCTTTTTAAGGTTTACAATTTTTTTGATTTAAAAGACTCATTAGCATTTATGAAAAAATGTAAAGTGACCGGTGATAAGGAATGCACTTGAGCCAGCCTGATTATTAATGTAGAATCCTTCGGATGTAGGTAGGTATATTTTCGCGTCGTTATACATAATTTACATTCTTGTTCTCGAGCAAGTACATGATGTAAACTGAAAACAAACGTGACTGAACAAGGAGACCTAGGTACAAAAATGCCAGATTTTAAAGGTCGTAAGTAAAATTCAATTTTACCCATCTCCAAGTAACTTTCATGATGTTTTCTTGAGCAATTCCTACATGTAGGTTAAATTCCAACATGAATGTTGCTTAGGGTGGTTACGGTTAACAATCATTCTGTCAAAAATTACAGCGAGAGAAATGGCAACCCCAGTGGCGTATCCAGAGGGGGGACCGAGGGGGGGGGGACTTCTATTTCATTTTTGAGTAAGTTTGATAATTGTTTAAAAATACAACTTTTTTAAATGAAGATGCATGGACATGTGTTCAAATATTTCTTAAGCAACAAGATTCCCATATTTTTAATGAACTTCTATGAAATAAAAATGTTTTGGACAGAGCTGGTTTTTTTTTTACTCCCCCTCCCTATGAATTCACTCCCTACCATTTTCAAATGTACAACTTACTGTTTTCAATGGTTGGGTCATAGGCATCCACAAACTGATTCTCCACAAACTGTATGGTCAATGATGATTTCCCTGCAAAAAGTAAAGGACAATTTAAACGAATGTCAAATTTAAAAACCGTATAGTCAATGATGATTTTCCTGCAAAAAGTAAAATCAAAACATTTTATACTTAAAATACCATATTGAATATCAGCAGGCTTAATTTTGTAGAAAGAGTGCATGTTTTTCATTTAGGAGGAAAATTAAGGGGTAAAATGATGACAGCGACTGAACTGCCGTGACTCGCATATATGTCTAAGTGCTAAAACAGGTAAGAAAGTCGCATTCTAGCAGGTAATAACAATTAACAGTCCATTGAACCGATGGCTGTTTGATGTCCTACTCAGCTTAAATAATCGAGGCACTCCACTGTGATTGGCTGGCTGTTCTGATCCCAAATGTGACTTTTGTTTTCAGGATATGATACGGCCATATCCAGGCCCGGTGCCCTTCATGTGTATACGTTAACACAAACCTCACCTAAAGCTACAAAATACTACTAAGTAGTAACCTGTTGTATGCATTTCTTTCTATACAAGTGTGCGCAACACCTGTAGTATATTCTGTGGCATTTGAGAAAGCGAATTCTTTTGGTCAGAGAACGGACTAGATAGGCCTATACTTCACTCAGCTGCCTGTCATGAACTTCCACTTCGGTTGGCAAACAAATTTAAATAAGAGATCAATTTCACCATTTTGGGCAAATATTGAGAGGTTGAACCTGCATTCTGAGTATGAGTTCGAATGATTTCCATGAATTTAATTTTTTTTCTTCAAATTACCAACCTTTTGAGGGAACGTACTTATGGCCCCACGCACAGAGTCTACTCTAGTGCGGGGCCTGAGTGATAGACTAATATAGGGCTATACTCAGATAGATCAATTGAAGTTGCTGTGGCAGAAAATTGTCCATTTTTTCCAACCTCCAAACTCTACTTTCATGAAATGTTTGGCCCCAGTATTTTACAGGCATTAGTTTGACATGGTAAGGCAAAAGAAAGTTTAGAAACACTTACAGAACTGTGTAATAACATGTACAATACGGGCCACATCCCAGAAGACTTCAGACAATCAATTTTTGTGACAATCCCGAAGAAAATGAAAGCCATGGATTGCACAGACTTCAGAACCATCAGTCTGATGAGTCACGTGGTAAAAATGTTACTCCGGATCATCTTGGAGCGTATTAAAAACAAGATCAACAGAGAAGTTGGGAAGGAGCAATGTGGATTTAGACCTTCTAGCGGAACAAGGGAAGCAATCATCAATATGAGATCAATAAGCGAAAGACACATAGAACTAGACACTGAGGTACATGTATGCTTCATTGACTATGCAAAAGCATTTGACAAAGTTCACCACAAAGCAATGATCGACTGCTTGCAAGCAATCGGTTTAGACGGCAAAGACATCCGACTGATTGGAAACCTGTACTGGGATCAAGTAGCAGCAATACAGATTGGCAACACACTCTCGCCCACTGTTGAAATCAAGAACGGCGTGAGAAAGGGATATGTACTCTCACCCAGCTTATTCAATATCTACACAAAAGTGATCTTCAGAGAAATTGAAGATTACAGAGGGGTTAATGTGGGAGGATTCAATGTGAATAACCTACGATATGCAGATGACGCAGTCCTCATGGCAAAAACAGAAAGGGATCTACAAAACTTTGTGGACAAAATCAAAGAAGAAAGCGAAAAACACGGGCTTAAAATGAACGTCAAGAAGACAAAAACAATGGTCATCAGTAAGAGGAAGTCTAAAACCTGCATCCAGGTTGACGGGAAAGAACTGGAACAGGTCGACTCCTTCATCTACTTAGGACAAATGATAACGGAAGATGGGCGATGCCAAGATGAAATCAAACGAAGGATAGCTATTGGCAAATCCGTCTTCAATAAAATGGGCACCTTCTGGATGCTAAACATGTTTTTTTTTTTTTTACTTGGCCTTAATGGTTATGGGTTCTTTCCCTCAGTTTTCCCACAAAAAATTCTAGTGGGGGCTATCAGAAAAGGGTAGGTAGGTAGGGAAACAGGAAGCAGAACTTTTTTTTTTTTTTTTGGCCTTAGGTACCTCTGGGATGGGTTCAAATCTCTGAAACGTCAAAAAAACCCGTGAAATTTACCAGAATTTCGCTATAAACAGAGATCACAGAGAGTTTACTCGGCCAGCTGTCATCGTTGGCTGTTGACTGAGGGTGCTGTGCTCTCAACCAAATTTCATGCTTTTGTTTGACATTGAACCCACCCTAGAGGTACATAACCATGTCAAAATAATGCCTGTGAAATACTGGGGCATAACATTTCGTAAAAAATTGACAAGTTTCTGACACAGCAACTTCAACTAGTCTATCTGTAAGGTTTGTAAAAACCTTACAGTTCTGGAAGTAGTCTAAATCTAGCTTTAGTAACTCCAGCTGATGTGCTCATCAGGAACTCACATGTAACACTGGAGACAAAATTACGTTGTAAATGTGAGATTGTAAGAGACCCTAAAAAAAACCCAGCTTCCATAAACATGACAAGATATCCCAACCCAGAACATACCTCATAGTTTGCACTCAGTCATTCACGAAGCTAAATGATCGACTTGAAACAGAACAAATGTTACTAAAATATGAAAAATATTGATGATTTCGGTGTCTTCTTAAGAAAAAAAATCCAGTGCCGCTGCTGTCATGGTGTTGTGGTTATTGCTTGTGCCGATCAGCATCAGATTACTCCTCGATTGGCTAATCTGTACAAGCTCACAATACCACAACACAGCCATGCATGACAGTACAGCGGCACAGGACGTTTTTTTTTAAGTGGCGGAAATCACCAATATTTTTCATATTTTAGTAACTTTTGTTCTGTTTTAAGTCGATCATAAGGCCGATCAACATTAATTTTAAGGTTTTTATCGCTCAAGGTTGAAAAAAAAAATTGGTCGGGGTGGGGGGATTTATATTTTATTTTTTATAAATTCCACTTCTTTTTTTGTGGCTTGTTCATAAAAAAGTCCAGTTTCATGGCTGTCATCCATGTTGCATGGTTAATTATGCAAATGCAATGCATCACGTGATGACAATCGAACAATCTGTTCGCATGATGTAGGTACCACACCGCTTTCAGGTGCCGCTAGTGGGTTCAATTTTCGTCTGGTGCATTGTCGTGGAAAGCAGTTGTTGAAACTGGACATTTGTTATGGACATGCCACCGAAATCATCAACATTTTTCTTTTTTAAAGTTTTTTTTTGGTTCTGTTTGAAGTCGATCATTAGCTTTGTGAATGACTGCTGCATGGTTATGAGGTATGTAAATGGAATCTGGGTTGGGATAATAGAGGGAAAAAGGGTAATTTTGTGGAGACCGTTTCTTAAGGTCTCTTAAAATCTCACTTTACAACGTACAACTGTCTCTAGAATAAACTACAATTACAAACTAAGCCTAAATGTGAAAATCAAAATTTGACAAAGTTCGACATGTTTTTGTACATGGTGGAAGTGTGGCCTTTATTTACGGAGGTAGTCCAGTAAATTGGCCACATTTATGGGGCTAATCTGTCTCCAGCGCTAAATCAGCTGGAGTTAATCTAGACCCGTGAACGTGGCGTTGTATACAACGCCACGCGCTTCCCTCGCATAAATACAAGCGAAATCATTATAACTTTTGATCCGCTACATATAACCACGTATAATTTTGTCAATAGGTAAATCACTTACTTGTTAGGCTTCCTGTGAATTTACGCGAGTGTTGGATCTGTCATTGTCAAGAAATTCGAAGTGAAATACGGCACAACTTTGTCACAATGAATGTTTTCAAAATGATCAGAAAATCAAAGACAGGCATGACACTCTGGTACCCCGGGTTCCACATGCGCAAAACAGTAGGAGTCCCACCAGTGGATACCAGACTAACAGTCTTACATGGCAGGATGACCGTAATACTAATACCATGGAAAATTCTGCTAAATCTACTTCGAAAGTCTGCCAATCACCCAGTATATAGGCTATTGCTGTTCCATTGTGTAAGGGTTTGTTTCAGGGATATTTCAAAAAATGATGGTTTTTCAAACCAAATGTGCCCATATTTCGGAAAAAATCGGATACCCAATCACCACTTTTTTCAGATTCAAGATAATGAATATGCATCATAGTTTATGAAGTTTGTCGGGCGCCCGGCGCGGCTGGCCATACAAACACGAGGTCATGAACTAAATAATGGCGGCAGGTAAGTTATCTTACGCAAGCACGCTCGCATAATGCATACATTACAACACGGCCGCCATTTTGAAATCGCATGGAGGACATTTTCAGGACGATATTTGTGGAAGATGATGACTAAAACTTAAGTCGTCTTTTGGCCAGATCGGATGAAAATATTGAGACCAAAGAACGTTTTTTCGAAAAGGTATGAGTTGCTCTACGACTAAGAACCTTAACTTTGGAAATTTGTGTCCTGGATGAAAAGATAATCTCGATCAAAATCTGTAGCAAAATCGCTACATCAGCGGGGAAAAAATTCAGTCTTTGTGGAAGCATTGGGCGTCTGGCCGTACTACAGAGCTTGCGATAGTATAGCCCCATAAATGTGGCCTATTTACTGGACTGCCTCCGTAAACATAGGCCACACATCCACATGTACAAAAATCGTGTCCACTTTGCCAAATTTTGATTTTCACATTTAGGCTTAGTTTGTAGGGTTTTTTTGCTTTAGAAGCATACTCACCCTCTTTATAGGCTAATCAGAAAGTTCTGCCTTTTTCAGATGTCTAATTTTTCGTGAAATTTCCAGATTCATTTTTACACGTTTGCGTATCAAAATTTCAACATGAAATTTCACAAAAATTAGACATCTGAAAAAGGCAGCACTTTCTGATTAGCCTATAAAGAGGGTGAGTATGCTTCTAAAGCAAAAAAAACCCTACAAACTAAGCCTAAATGTGAAAATCAAAATTTGGCAAAGTCGACACGATTTTTGTACATGTGGATGTGTGGCCTATGTTTACGGAGGCAGTCCAGTAAATAGGCCACATTTATGGGGCTAGCGATAGTACTGTACGGCCAGACGCAGTCGGGCTAGTTTGCACCCAACGATGATCATGTTTTTTAGTACTTACCAACAGATCTGAAGCCCATAACGGCTATACATCTGTCTTTTTGTGGAGGTGGCATTTTGAACAATTATAGTTTTTCTGATGTAAAAATAGTGTTCTTTCTACTAGCTCTGTGACATGTAGACCTATGAGTATGACTACTTGCTAAATAATAAACTTTCTCCTAAAAAAACACCGGCGGGTACCCTTTCAAATTTATATTATAGCTGCGATCTGCGTATAGTGGCACCAGTCTAAATCAAGGGTTCACCGCAACCTCATACTATGAAAGCGTACTCTTCTGTATGTACATATGCTGGAAAATTTACACTGGGCACGACATAATGCAAGATGGCGGCGCCCGTGCCGTTTTTAATGACGGATTACTGATTTCCTTTCTGCTTCTTTTTCATTCGCAAGGAGAGATTCTCATACGGTTTGTGCACAGGGTGAAAAGTGATGGCCAGATATGGCCAGAAAGTTTTTCCTAACAAAATTGGGAAATGTTTCTCAGTCCCAGATTCATGTCTTATCCATAGAGCTATTCAATATAGCTATAGTATATGGTCTTAATATCATAATTTTTGCAATAACTGACCTTCATGGAGTCAACCTCGTCCCCAGGGTGTCGAGCAGTACGCGCCCACCACTACCTGCTTCCCCCCCCCCCCCCCAGGGTGTCGAGCATGCAGTACGCGCCCACCACTACCTGCTCTCATCTCTCACCCTGGTATTGGATCATTATTTTGCAATGGACCCAACTCAAGACTGAAGTTGTATTTTGCATCTTCAGACTTCTTTGAAGATCGTGAATGGACTACTGCAGATTTGCGTCGCGGAAGACATACAAGCACTACACACAGGTGGAGAGAGTGATGAGGCGTCAGAGCACGGTTCAGACACTACGTGACGCGGTCTTGCCAGCTGAGCATGGTGCAAAGGCCGATACCGCCGGGGAATTCTATAGGCTGCTGAACTCGGGCCTTGGGGCTGAAGTAGCTTTCCCGGGGCAGCCTGCAGGTGCCCTTGATGTCACATGTGACTGCCTTCACCTACCAATGGGACCAAACAGGCAAATAAAACAAAACAAGGAAAATTGATTCAGTCGCCGAGCAATTGGCATAGATAAGTTTGCATATTGATTAATTTTTATGGTTTACGAATTCAAAAGAAAAAGAAAAAGCAAGAGAGTGTTAATGCAGGTACAACTAGTCCGGTGTCTTGTTTTTCCCTATTGGTCAGGCCCATGCTTTCATTTGAGGTTTGGGTAAGGATTGGGGTGTATTTGAGGACGTTCGGGGTTCTTAACGGCCAAAAAGGGGACAAATTTCGGCGATAATCTATCTTACCCATATCTAAATCCTGTAGATACCGGAGTTGAATGGAAACAAAGACGGTTGTGCAAATAGGTAACTATTGGAAACGACGTTGGAAATAAAGTAAGCACTGGGGACGAGGTTGTCATTAAGTATATATTAAATGAAAAAAAAAAAGTGGCGTCAGGTTGCAACATATTTGTTTTCAATCGCTTTGTTGACAGGTTTCAAATTGATTCACTTAAGTATATACTGGTACTATTCTAATAATTCATGAAGATGAACCCTTGTGAATAATTTGAAGGTCATAAACTTTAGTCCGAAATTTAAAAAATGGTGGCGTCTCGAAATCGGGCACAAAATTAATCGGCCACGTGGTGCACTTGAACAAATCTAAGTCTTGAATTTACATGAGTACAAGGTAATAAGCAGATAAAAAATACAATTAATAGAGATGTGGAATCTATAAGAAAGATTAGCTTGTGGGTATGGACCCCGATAATTAGCATGATTATATACACAGACAAATGGATTATAAACACAACAAACATGAATGAAACAAGACAATGGGGATGGAAGGCAAACCGGAACAAATGAAAATAAACTACAATAATATGTAGGTAAAAATGATGATAGAACAAAATCATTTACACAAGCAAGAAGAACACCTCTGATCAGTAGCTAAACGTTAATAGTGAAAATGACTCAAGTTGAACTAGGCAAGAGAAAATCGATTTCATTATAAAGTGAAAAGAAAGAGTACGTACATGTCGATAATTTTATTAGAATGAAATGATCCAAATTTATTGGAGCATATACTATGGTGTTCTATAGACGCCAAATCTGCGTCGCGTCGTGCTTTCACGTCGTGCCGTCGCGTCGTACCGTCGCGTCGTGCCGTCGTCCGTTGCGTCGTGCCGTCGCCCGTCGCGTCGTGGCGTCGCGTCGTGCCATCGCCCGTCGCGTCGTGCCGTCGCCTCTTAAATTACCGTTTCTAAGCACGTACATTGCATGAGGAAGCGACGCTTCTTCACAGGTCGCGTCGTGCCGTCGTCAGTCGCGTCGTGCCGTCGTCCGTCGCGTCGTGCCGTCGCCCGTCGCGTCGTGCCGTCGCCTGTTACCTCGGCGCTTCTAAGTAGAATGCTTGAAGAGGCGACGCACACATTGCCCGTCGCGTCGTGCCGTCGCCCGTCGCGTCGTACCGTCGCGTCGTGCCGTCGCCCGTCGCGTCGTGCCGTCGCACGTCGCGTGACTGTAGTTTCTTGGCAATAGGTGGCGCCTTCATTTTTCATGTACCTGTACAGTATTTATGACATGCGTGCCGTGCGGTGAAAGTGTTGCAAATTGCAATGTCGTACAGTTTGTACACGGTTTGTGGGGAGGCCTATTATTAGTGGTTGCGGAGGTCCGGCTCAATCAATTTCAAAATGCATAGATTTTTTTCTGCTTCCAATTGTCAAACAACAAAGCACATAAACACGCGATTCCGTGAACTCTAAAAAGCGTGCAAAATCCGAAAAGAATATCCCGCTGGTCTTTGTTTTACCCTACCACCCACAAATTAAACACCCAGCTCTTAAGCAGGCCCTTCTGAAACACTGGAATCTGATCAGCGATAATGATTTTCTAAGTGCACTCTTTGCAACCCAACCCATCCTGGCATACAAACGACAAAAAAACATAAAAGATGGCCTGGTCCGATCAAGGATGAACCCATCTCCACCATCCAAGAAAAAAACACGTGGATGAGGAGAACGTACAAATCCTATTGGAACTTCTTGAAGAACAGAACTAACATACTGGTCATTTAGGCATGGAATTCGAAGTAAAAAATACAAAATAAGGAATCCACTTAATCTGATCATTACAAGAAATGCTCACGCGTAAAATATTCTTAACCATCATTAGCAATAAAGTAAATACGTATAAAAGAACTAAACAAAGGGTGACTGATGAAGTGCGTAAAAAGGGCACAGAAAATATGCACTGTTTCCCCCGACACACACAAAAGAAAAACACAGGTGGGACGGCATATTATCACCGGTATAAATCAAATCATTAAGTGAACTAGAAACAAAAAACCACATGTACACAATAATAATAATAATAATAATAACTGTATTTATATAGCGCTTTTTGCCAGAGGATACAAAGCGCTGGGGGAGAATGCTACCAAAGCGTAAATGAAGTATATGAACATTATGAGACCCATTATGGAGCACCTTTTTGCTAGGTGCTGCGGCGCATAATTGCTGCCACAAACCAGTCCCTGCGTCGCGTAAACACCGGATGAGTTTTTTTGAAACTCCCGCTCTCCGGTTATCACCAATCTAAGGGCCCGCTGGCGAGGTATGTGTTGATAAGTTGTAACCCACCCATCACCGCAACCCAGCAGTAGAACTGATGTTACTCCCTATATGCGTATTGAATTTCCAAAAAAGAAAAAAAAAACCTAAACAAGGGCAGTTTAGTCATATACTTACACAGGTATCCATACCAGTGCCTCTAAGTCTTAAATAAACGGAAATCTTCCCTAGCTGGTAGCAAATACAATGTTTTCAAAAAGATTCATCAGCTCGCAGAGCCCCTCGTACTCCAATTATATCATACATCCCATAAAAAGAAAAGAATGAGGAACGGCCCTGCTGATTCTGATAGCAAATACCATCCTCCTCCCTTGTTTTAAACCCTTATTCACGGCGGCAACTTTCTTGGAATGACTTTGGAACTTTCCAACAAGTTATTAGTATCAACAGATTGTTCCCTGAATTTTGCTCGCACAAAACCGGTTCTTCCTTGCTATTTTCCTAGCCAGAAAACCACTTCTTTTTAAGAAAACACAAGTCTGATAAAAACTTTAATGCATGGTGGCGGCCAAACTCCATTTAACTTAAAATGTAGTGGCGAAATGTATGATTACACCCCTTTCTATTAAACACATGTACATGAAGAATGAAGGCGCCACCTATTGCCAAGAAAGATACAGTCACGCGACGGGCGACGGCACGACGCGAGGGGCGACGGCACGACGCGACGGCACGATGCGACGGGCGACGGCACGACGCGACGGGCGACGGCACGACGCGACGGGCAATGTGTGCGTCGCCTCTTCAAGCAGTCTACTTAGAGGCGCCGAGGTAACAGGCGACGGCACGACGCGACGGGCGACGGCACGACGCGACGGACGACGGCAGGACGCGACGCACGACGGCACGACGCGACGTGTGAAGGTGCGTTGCTTCCTCTTGCAGTGTACGTGCTTAGAAACGGTAATTTAAGAGGCGACCGCACGACGCGACGGGCGACGGCACGACGCGACGCCACGACGCGACGGGCGACGGCACGACGCGACGGACGACGGCACGACGCGACGGTACGACGCGACGGCACGACGTGAAAGCACGACGCGACGCAGATTTGGCGTCTATAGAACACCATAATATACATTAAAATATGACAAGATAAATAGCGAACAAGGCTTAGGCGTATTTATTTAAAAAGAATTGCTTGAAGGTTTTTTTTAATATGATATCAGATTTGGTATTTTGCAAGGGCCGCTGGAGGGAGGTCCATAGCTTGGGACCTTGGAAGGGAATGGCTTTTTGGGCGAGTGTGGTACGGACATTGGGGAGATGATAATGGGTAGATTGTCGGGTTGCATGAGAATGAATGGCGTGTTTCTAGTGAAAACTGATGCAAGACAACATGGAATAACAATCTGAGATATTTGGTGCATGAAGATACCGAGCTGAAAGGTGTAAAGATCATATATATTTAATGTTTTGAGAGAATAGAACAGGGGATCACCAGGGGCTTGGAAATTTGCATTGTTTATAATACGCATGAAGCCTTCTTCTGGAGTACAAGGAGTCTGTTAGGTGACACCGGGATACGTTCCCCCAGGCTAGAATTCCATAGTTTAAGTAGGATAAAACTAAAGTATTATACAAGGTAAACAAAATATGATGGGGGAATAAATATTTTTTTATTCTATTAATAACACCTATATTTCTTGAGACAATTTTACATAATGGTCAATGTGATATTTCCATGACAACTTATTATCAACGAGTATACCTTAAAATTTAGTGCTAGTAGTTTCAGAAATCATTGCGTTATCAATTAGTTATAATTCTTGGTAATTTTTGGAGAGTGCGGCTAAATAACATACACGTGGTTTTCTTTAAGTTTAGAGATAATCTGTTGGATTTGATCCAGTCCGATACTTTAATTAATTCGGAATTTACAGTATTAATTAGAACATCAATATCTTTATGACTGTAAAATACATTTGAGTCATCAGCAAATAAAATGTATGACAAGAGATTAGAAGACCTAGTGAAGTCATTTATGTAAATAAGAAAAAGTAGAGGTCTCAGAATAGAACCTTGAGGAACTCCACAAGTAAGGGTGCGCTGAGACGAGGTTAATTGCTAATTGAGACAAACTGCTTTCTATTTGAGAGATAACTATTAAACCAAGATAACGCGGTACCACGAATACCATAATAATTCAACTTTTACAATAAAATGTCGTGATCTAGGGTATCAAAAGCTTTGGAAAAATCTATAATAAGTCTTATAAAAAAATCCAAGTAAATTACATAAGAACGCCTTTAAAGGTGACGAATTCTGATAAACCAGTAACAGTTTGATGTTTAAAAAAAAATCCTGCGGCCCGGTTAAAAGGGAAAATCGTGCAGGAAAAAAAACAGGTAAAAACTCAAAATTTATAAACGGGTATGTTTAGAGCGTGATGTCAACTTACTGTGAAATTTGAGTTAAGGCGCTCGTGGGGCGAAAAATCAAAGTGCGCAACGTTAGGGGCCGCGCCACGTAGGGGCCATCAACAGGCTACATTAGACTACCGTACTGGATGGAATGCCTGTAGGCATAAGTGTACCGTTTACACTCAACCAAAAAAAAAAGTCCCCCCCCTCAATATTTTTTGTATAACTCAAAAACTACTGGGCACATCTTGCTCAAATTACGACTGATCAGTACAGAAATTCCTTAGCAATCCAGCCATATACTCTTTGTTTGGCCCAAAACAGTGATATTGTGTACAAAATTATGCAATTTATGACAAACTGGTAACCGAAAAAAGTTGCACTTTTGTATACGTGCAAGGTGAGTGTGAACCACAACTTGCACGTATACAAAAGTGCAACTGTTTTCCGGTATCATTCGTCATAAATTAAATTCGTACACATTATCACCTGTTTTGGGCCAAATAAAGAGTATGGCTGGATTGCTAAGGAATTTCTGTACTGATTAGTCGTTATTTGAGCGAGAGGTGCTCAGTATAGTTTTTGAGTTAGACAAAACAGTATTGGAAGGGGGGGGGGGACTTTCTTTTTTGGTGGAGTGTAGTTATGGGCCTCTCAACTGTATAAATTGAAACATGTAATTCGTCGTATAGGCACCCCAACTCCTTCGTTGGCCTAGCTACATGTATGTTGCTTGCATGCTGGTTGCAAACCCCCTTCTTGTTTCGCCGCTGATTTACTAGTTTTAACATGGGGCTAAAAATAATAAATGGAATGCAAAAGTTCCTAAATTTAGGCTCAAATTGCCTTAGAATGCATGAGAAAGCGTAATTGTAGATGTCCGGGGCGACTGGGGGTGGGGGGGGGGGGGGGGGGGGGGCGCAGGCCCCTGAACCCAATAGCTTCCGGCACGCCCTCACTCAACAACCACTAATATCAACTTGTTTCCTGAAAGCTAGATCCTTCCCTGACTCGCTCGTATGCATATTAATAACACGACTAGAAAGTTTATCCTGACTACATTAACTTCACATGAGAAAACAGTCGATCACTTGACTTGAAAAACAAAGACGTCCGAAGTGCTTGTAAGGAAGGCCACACTGCTGTCCATATTTTAATTTCCCCCAAAAAAAATCACAAAAAAAAAAAAAAAACCATTTCGACTTTGATGTTATTATACTCGCTCAACTAGTTAAACTAGAATGTGTAGGCAGATGACAGGGTTTGGGGGTAATTTAGGGGTAAACCGTCAATAATACAACGCAATACGATGACACGAAAATAAAAGTGGTGATCCCCGCGGTACACAGTGAGTGCACAAATTAGCGTTTGCATGACATCAACTAAAAATCGAAAGTCGCATGTTCTTACGAAACTGACAAAAAAGGGTAATTATAATGACCCTATTTTTATATGCATTATAATTAAAAGAAGACTGCTTTAGGTTGAAGAATGTAACGTTTATATTCTTTATGTTTTCATAGATGGAGTGAATGAGCCTGAATTCTGATTCTGATAAGTCCGGTTCACAATACAGTCGACACCCGTTATAACGAGGTCCGATGGACTTTCACAATACTGTCGTTATAGCCGGAACCTCGCTAAAACCGGAGCGCAGTTTTCCTCATTCGTTTCGTTGTGCACAAGGTACGGTACATGTGCGCGCGTGTTTTAATCGTGCAACACACGTCCGAAGACATGAAAAGGATAGTCGTTTGTTGGTACGTACGTCTGTTATTAATGTTATTAAATATTTAACTGATGGTGATGAATAAATGAAATAAATAAAATACCTTTAAGGGAACATTGTTTAATATTTGAGGACCTGAATCCGGAGGAAAAGGCATCATCGCGGGGATAGGGGAAGAACGATCTGATGGTGTCTGATGTCATAAACCATGATGTTAGTGCTGCAGATCGAGTATTGTGTAGGTGCATGCGACAGCGGAATGTTGTATTTTGACCCTAGTTTAGATGTAGGTCAAAGATGTAGGTGGCAGCATCCCTGTATTTTAATTACCCTGGTCTCCAAAATGTGTGGTTATTATTCTCTCCTGGAGGTGTTGCGCATGCAGCCTAACCTCAGTCCATTACATATGAGAATCTGAGAAGTCAGTTCTGCATAATTAGCGGACCCTTAACTTCTGCCAACTGTGTTTTCTGCATGAAACTATTGCACCTCTTCTTCTCCCTGCTATGCCGGTACATCCATTCTCGAAAGCATAAGTGCATCCTCAAGACTGATCTCACCAGGAGCCATACTTACTAGTCTGCTTATAATTCTGACTATACCAAGTCCTATACACTTGTATCTCATTTAGGTCAATTACAAATACAGTGGAACGCCGCTATACCGAACACCGCTATACCGAACATTCGGCTATACCGATCATCATCCTTGGCTCCCGGTTTTAATGTACAAAACGTACCGAACATTGTTGTTGAAAAAAGTCAACAAATTAACAAAAAAAATTACCGATATGTACACATATTAAACACTATTTGGGCCACTTTTAATTCCCGAACATCAAACGACCCATAGTTACATCGTGTTTGAATGTTGAACGGCGATAGATGGCTATTATATCCCAAGGAATAGAAAGTTTAACCCAATACAAAATGGCCGACATAATGGCGTTGGAAAAAATGGAAACATTGGTTTTCGGATTCAGTAGATCATAACTGTAAGATCTAAGACACGGCATTAAGATCTCAGTGTTGTTTTATTGAGTGCTCATAACCAAGTGAAGAATACGTACACAGGAGACAACACAGAATATTGGGTGTTTCCTGAGGAGTCATATTACAATGGGTTTTCATTGGTGGGAGGTGGTCTGAAGTGGTCTGATGTCTGACCATACTTCTGGCCTGACCTATTATGTATGTCAAGGGTCACACATGTGTACTTACATCCCCCTTTTTACAAATTCAAAACAGTTGAATTGAATGTTTATTTTTTTAATTACACAATTATAATGCATGTCTCCTGTTTTTAATACAAATGTTGTAAAATCATCAATAAATCATTCATACATTATTTAAGATATTATTAGACATTATGAGCAACATTTAATTTTAAAAGGTAACATGTACTGGGTAGTAATAATACATCAGTTGTTTTGTGGGGAAGTACATTGGAGAAATCATCTGAATTTCAAAATTATCTGTTTTTGAATATCAATGCATTTCGATAATTTATCAATGATGCTCTTAGTTTGCTTCTTTTTTTCTTTTTTTTTGACTTAACTGATGTTGTTGCTTGATGACCAGTTTTCTGTTACTTTAGGGACAACGTTGGGTTCTTGTAATTTACTAGATGTTGGAATTGTTGTCCTTGTTCGTCTTTGCATGAACATTTGTGCTAGGCTTGCATTTAACCCTTCGACTGGTGTGTTTCGATGGTTTAGTAATGCCAAGTATGGATCTGTCCCATCTTCTTTGGCTTTTTTGCAAGCTGAACAGTCTTTTCAGCTTTTCCATTGCTACGAGGGAAATTTGGTGATGAAGTTACGTGATTGAAATCGTACTCTTTTGCAAAATTCTGAAATTGTTCACTGGAGTATTGCGGTCCATTGTCAGAGATCACTGTTTCTGAAATTCCATATCTCGCAAAGTGTTGATTGCAAATGTTGATCACTTTTTGACTTGTTGGAAATGAGGTCAATTGCAGTGTGACCGTAAGGTCATGGCCATGCAAATTCTGCTAAATGCACTTCAAAAATATGTCAGATTTATCAGAAATTTGCCAAATTCCCATGAATTACTCGAAATACACTATAAACACTTAAAATCACATGCAGATGTTGTAATATTGCTTTAATTAAGGTTCAAATTACATAATAAACAATCTATAGTCATATAAAGGTGTTATGAAATTGCGTAAATTTCAGTCAAAACGAGGTTGCGTCACGACGAAACCCGATTCCCAGTGAACCTCAGCACTTAGACAAAGCAACCTGTCCTATTTTGCAAGGGTTTGTTTGAACAGATTGAAGCTTTTTTAAACAAATCTACCTTTTTTTCGAATTTGCTATGTTTTTCTGTCAAATAACCATTTTTGCAAAAATCTGCCAGAAAT
The DNA here is from genome assembly GCF_015706575.1 of Patiria miniata. Lineage (NCBI taxonomy): Eukaryota > Metazoa > Echinodermata > Asteroidea > Valvatida > Asterinidae > Patiria > Patiria miniata. Next base: position 21,776,787 of record NW_024037076.1, on the reverse strand, counting down.
CTGCCCCCAAAAAATCCATTCTGTCAAATTTCCTGTCAAACTCGTTTTTTTAACAAAAAAATCTGTCAAAGTTAGCCGAAAATCGGCTAAAACGGTGACTATGGTCAATTGGGTTAACTCAAAGAAACTCGAGTAGTAATCTACAATGAGCAAGTGGTCTGATGTCTGACCATACTTCTGGCCTGACCTAACAAGTATGTATTTCAAGGGTCACACATGTGTACTTACATGTTACAATCACGTTTTCAAAAATGTATAGTTTTGTTAATCCCCCCCCCCAAAAAAAAAACCAACGAAAACACATTGTGAACCTGACTGCTTTTGAACGTCCAAAGCAAAGCTGGTTATTTTAATTGACGTTGTAACCATCGTCAATATGTTCGGTCTGTGTTTTGCAAGAAATGTTCACCTGTTTAACCACTTGCTAAAGATTGGGACTTGGAACAAATTTCAGGCTTGTTTCCGTGAATCAAAGTCATACCTGTACAACTGGCACGGCTTTCCATGCCGTAAAAAGAAACGCGCGTGCATATCTGTCGTGGGTATTGAACAATCCTGTACCGTTGCCGATTAACAAGAAAAGAGAGGCAAACGTACGTGATAATATTCCCCTCGACGACCTCGTTGACCTCGTTGACAAAAGAAGCCTGATTTGCTTGGAAAATATACAGGAAGCCTGTTCAACAACTGATATTCCAAGCTTATTAAAGAGAACTCCATGGTAATTTGAATGAAGTTCACATAGCTCGAGCGATATCCAGACTTTAGCTGCAATAACCACGCAGGAATCAGACTCTCAATTTCAAGCCAGTTCTACACAAGTTCCACCAGTCGCCGAAACCGACTCGGACATGCTCGCTGTTCAACAACACACAGATTTTGTTCAATTGTGCCACTTGGCTCTCCGTTACGCGAGTGTGATGGTTTCTAACCTGTTCCTGGATGTCTTGCAATCAATTGTATAGCAGAAGTGTTTGAAAAACAATTCGCTAGCTGTCCAGACAGAGATACCGATACCGGACAGTTGGTGCAGTTGGTTGCCATGTTGTCTATGTGTGGATCGTACTCACAATAACTGGTGGCTATTGCAGTGAGAAGAACTTGGCATGAACCAACATCCCCATTTTCATTCATGCATTTCCTAACTCCTCTGGAAATAAAATTAATGTTTATTTAGTTGTTATAAATGTACTTATGGTGATACTTTTTGTGTTGACCTTACTGAAATGTTTTTTTTTTGTTCACGAAAGAGAAATGTATATTATAACTAGCCAAATTCAAAAGACCTTGGTCAAATGAATCTTCATAACAAACTAGACGAGTAACGTAACAAAGCTAATGCATAATTTCGGTGTTACCCTCCAATTTTGTTAGTCTTGTGTTTTTCTGTATATACATCATTATCATGCTACAAAAAAGTGGTATACATGAATTACACCACTTATGGAGACAACTCTGGAACTTGGGACTTTCAACTCTTGACTTTTATCCTGTAGATCGAACAACTCTACTTTTACCTACGGAGCCTAAATTCCCTAATCATCATGGACATGCCTAAGCCCTCTGTTGCTGGAGGACACAGTCACCACACATGGCCCACACTCCGAGCTGCATACATGCTGGGGCAGTTGTATCATAGAGAAAGGATGGACGGGACTCCGCACAAAACATGACAAATTCAGAACCTCTGTAGCCAAAACATGTCGTGCGTGATGAGATTGGGAATTCGAGGTATTCCTTGGTAACAAATGTGGCTATTGGCAATGGATACACCATTGGCACATATTTCTAGTTTTTGTTATTAAGCTGTTGAAATAACCGACTGTAGAGACACTTATTTCACTGGTAGTTATTATGTCTTTTCAGCTTGAGTAGAAGTTGTAATCCTGAGTTACAGTGAAGTCGGTTGATGTCACTTGCCCCCGCTCCCAGAGAAAAAAGAAAAGAACATGTGACTGCCTTCACCTACCAATGGACCAAACAGGCAAATAAAACAAAACAAGGAAAATTGATTCAGTCGCCGAGCAATTGCATAGATAAGTTTGCATATTGATTAATTTTTATGGTTTACGAATTCAAAAGAAAAAGAAAAAGCAAG
>NW_024037076.1:21712961-21774189 GCF_015706575.1 Patiria miniata | reverse complement strand
AAAGGTTTCCTATCCAGGGCTTACTATTGGAAACGAGGTTGGAAATAAAGTAAGCACTGGGGACGAGGTTGATAACAAATGTAATTGCCCTCCGTAACCTAGTCGGAGTATCACCCGTTATCCACAGAGCAAGTTTCCTGTAGGCTATAACGTCTGATATGTCTAGCCGCGCGCAAGCCAATCGGAGTCGGACTGTACTAAATCGTGACGTCATTTTATTCCTAAATCAGGACTAAATGGTTTGATTGGTCAATTTGAAATTGGTCAATTCGAATGCAGTGCAACCTCGTTCCCATAGGTACGAGATCTAGGCTGAGCAATGTTGTTTCCCATCATGCCTTGCGTGTGCAAGGCACGCACCCATGGAGTCGAGGCTGAGTGTTTTGTAATTCAACAGCAACCGGGCGCGTTATCGCGTAACATGATACAGAGCGCGTGACACACTTTTTTTATCCATTGTCTATGACGCGCAACGGGTGAATGACCGAAGACCCGATATAGAAAGCGCCCGCTGACTGGTCAAAATCTAGGAAGTCAAATGGCGGGGTCTTGCCTAATTAATCAGCGAATCTGGTCACGCGTATAACATAGACTACACGTGACCTAGCTGAACACGCGTGAAGCTGGAAATGCGCACCGAGTATTTACGTGCTGCGCTCACGCCCGCTTGCACGTTGCAACTAAAGATATAGAATAAAAAGACTAGATCGGCAGTGCGTACAGACGCGCGTTCTGCCATGGGCGGCGCCATTTTTTAGCACGTGGGGCAAAAGTTGTGCGCGTTACGCGCACCTTTTTTTCCGTAGGTTTGTATGGAATGACATATTTTTATGTCCGCCAAATTTTTGACCCGTAGTAGTAATTTCTTCAACAAAATTCAAAATGGGTTATATCAAGCTGCATGTTCATTTCGAAGTTTGGTCCATTTATTTCTCGTATTTATTTCCCGTTTTAAAATGCTGGTGCGCGTTGCTTAAAAAAAACTTGCATCCAGGTGTTTGAGTGTTATTTTCTTCATCAACAAACAGAACAATGATCATTTTGAACGTCTTATTTCCGTAGTTGTTGCGCTGTCCTTTAATTTAAATTCACGGCAGCTTCACGGGACAACACCCAGACATTTTTTTTTTACATTGTCCCTCCTCAGGGTATGACATACGCCGTAATCGGATGCAGTTTTGTACTGTTGGATACTGAGGGCCGGGGATGCACGCCCCTCCTCAGCCCTTCACTAACTTATTTTCAAACAAAATAGAACAAATAAATTTGTGTTATTTTTCTCTGGACCTCTAGTGGCATATCCAGCATCTGAAAATCTTCAAGAAGGCGCAAGAATCTCACAATGTTATACAAAATGGGTACTAAAAGTAGAGCACAATGTAAATAAACTTGAGGGGTTAATTAGGTTATTCAGAAGTCCGGAACACAACGGGAGTGTAATTTAATTTCATTCTTAAAACGGTTTTCAGGGGCAATATTATTGTCATTAAAAGTTAGACATAATTATATAATGCAATCCAAGTAAATTGTTCTCATCCCAAAAATATAATAATTGTAACACAAATCTCTAAAAATATCCATTGAAACATTTCACAATTTTCTTAAATGATTCATCGGTAATTTAAAACGTAGAGTTTTCCTTTTCATAAACAATGTCTTATACACATTTTATCAGATAAGCTGACATTTATTTGGAGATTTTTAGCAACGTGCACCACCATTTTGAAACGAAAAATAAATACGAGGGGAAAATGGAGCAAACTTCGAGGTGACTATCCAGCTTGAAAATGCATATTGAATTTTGCTGGATACATAATAACTACTGGTCAAAAATGTTACTTTTACGGACATAAAAATGCAAGTTTGTGCACAAACCACTACTGCGCGTAGAGCGTCCATGCGGGAACGGGAAAATTTGTGCACACTCTATGGCGCGTATGCACGCGCTGCCGATCTAGTCTTTTTTTATTCTATATCTATGGTTGCAACCGCTTTTCATTTCGGCTACGGGATAATCGGTTTAAGTTTCTGTAAACTAAACCTGTTTTAAAGGGAAGATACAACATTTGCAAACATCAAAACACGAAATGATCAAAATTTTTATCACGAAATATCGTACTGGATTGTTAGGGAATGATAGTCCAAAGCATCCTGTAAAATCGTGGCTCCTGGTTTGCTGACCTTTTCAAGAAAACTTGTATTTTTCCAACGCTGGTCGGCCGACCAGGGTTGGAGAAAACTGGCTGTTTTCAAAAACTGCATCTTCTTTTTCATATTTAGTTATTCCCTATTTTCTTTGCAATTGATTACACACCTGTGAAGAGGTACAAGCCAGCTAGACTGATTCTCTGACGTTACAATTCCCCAAAGTCTATAAATTGCCCCGTTTCATCTTAAGAGGGTCAGGGAACCAGACTACAAGAACATTGTTGGTTTTCTTGGATTTTCCAGCATCTCCGAACCCAAAACGTGAAGCAAGTCAATTTTAACAGTATTTGCTATAACATACTAATCCACAAAATCCATTTATTTCTGAAAATTGCAGCAAGCAAAAATTAATGTTGTACATTCCCTTTAAGACAACTAATTTTGCTAAGTAGGCCCTATAGTCATAATCATTTATCTATTTTGAAATAAACAACAAGTGTAGAATGGGGTTCCAACATTATGAGAACGGTGTTCTCTTATTTTTTCTCTTGTTAGCAGAAGGTCTCAAGTAACAGAAATAGACACGCATTGTGCGCGTAAATGGCGTTGCGTTCTTTACGTCTAGCGCGCATTTTTGTCCTCCAGCACGTGATTCTCCAGGCAGCGATATTTTTTATTACACAACTATATGGGGTACCTGTGCGCTTTCCTATTGGGCATTTTATTAAAACCAGGCTGGAGTGGAGGCTACTATTTTTCAACTTGGTACGGATTTCGGACTTTATTTCCCTTTTAAAAAAATCCTCCAGAGCATCGGATCAGAAAAGAAAAAGAAAATTGCTGCTATACAAGTAGTATCCGACTGAAAAATAACGTTTCTAAGATTCGCCTCTTTCCATGGGTACGCAACCTCGTCCCCAGTGCTTACTTTATTTCCAACCGCGTTTCCAATAGTAAACCCTGGATAGGAAACTTTCTTCCTGTATCCTGATTGGATACCGCAATTGGCTAGTAATGGATTTTTATCGTGTACTTGGTGCTATATATTCACAACGTGCAGTACGTGTTTTCGCGATCATTCGTCCACGCCTTCTCGAAAATACTAATTTCCTTTCCAATTTGCTCATATTAATATGAAATATGATACTGCATGTTGTCTTGATAAGATCGTAACAGTTTGATTTCAAAAATCGTGTTTTCGTAACTCACGCCGTGCTCGCGCTGCTACGAATTGACTCTGTTTTTACCCCAGACACCGCATACAAAAACAAACGCTAATGTGTAATGCATATCCAGGCACCAGACTGTTCCTCATTTGCATACGTGTGCAAAAATCTTGCACATGCAAAATGATCCAATACCAGGGTGAGAGAGCAGGTAGTGGTGGGCGCGTACTGCTCGACACCCTGGGGACGAGGTTGAGGTCCGGTAGCCTCCGGTAATACACTGTATTACAATTTACGTCACGTGACCAAAACGGGAGGAATTCCTCCTTTTTCCGAAAATGTCCGAAGTTTGCCGAATTCGTTTCGTCGACAATCGGATAGCGCCCGATTATTTCCGAATATAATATAGGTTTAATTAACTGCTAACTGCTTATGATTTTTTTTTAATGAGTTGATAATTAATATTCATTGCTTTCATTTAGAAAACTTGAAATTCAACGACGATTTTGTGCATCAAATATACTCGGATCGTACAGGCGAACTTTTTGCTGCGTCATGTACAATTTTGAATTTGACCACCGTTACTGAGATTTTCCAAAACTCGGTCTTCATTCGGCTCCGCCTGCTAACAGTGCTATTTGGGTGCCTATAATTTTGAAGATTCCAGATCAACATTAGTCAATGTTATCTTACAGAAACATCAAACTGTATACCTCGGGGGAAAAAATTGCTTAACGTAGGACCGTTAGGACGTCCACGACGTGAAATAGTGCTTACGTTTTAGTCACGTGACGTAAATTGTAATACAATGTATTACCGGAGGCTACCGGACCTAAGATTCATCGGGAATAGTCAGAATCTTTTGGTCTGGGAACCAGACTAGATGCATGGACAACGTATTCATAATTTGTTCCTCGTAATAGGTTTCTAAAATAAACGGGACCATATATATATTTTTTTCCTCCCCTTTCGCACCGACGAAAGGTGCACTCCTTTTACTGAGCAAGTGCCCCTTTTTGGTGTTGCCCCAAGTTTGAAAAGCGTTCTGCCGCCCCTGAGCAAGGGGGTACGGGTATCCCCCCCCCGGAAAATGTTGAAATCTGTGATGCTTTCTTCTGCCTTTTTGAATTTCGAGATACTTGTATAACATCAGTCAGTGACTGAATGGGAGTGGTCACATGGTGTTCCAACCCCTACAGCCCCCAACAAGATGCACCACGGGTAAATTTGCAACTTGTCAATCGAACGCCCCTTTCTTGTACACCGAGGTCCGAGACTGCTTAGGCCTATACCCTGCTGTGCCCCTCGGTGGCAGATGTTGCCATCAGGCCACGTCTTGGTAGAAGTATATGACTCGCGCACAAGCCGACATCACTGGGGTTTCTCAAACAAAAAATCAATTATTGTCCTGTCCTTCATCTTTCATTTCTTTTCAATTTCTGGTACACTAGCCTATTACATTTTTTAAATGTTCCCACCAAAACAAAATCAACTCCCGAAAAGTGATACATAATTTATAGTTCCCAAGCCTGCATGTAGCCATTTTACAAGTGGCATCCTTCCACTTTCTCAGGCAAAATAGGACCCGATTTTCAAACGTAATTTACCAAGCTGCCCTCAGATGGAAGCCCAAAAACCACAAAGTTGATCCTTGACTATATTTACACAATTCCACCGTTTTTAATACCAAACGGTCTTCGTTTTCAAAGGAAGTTGTGGGGGGGGGGGGGTACTTTTTATGCTAATGAGCTCGCGTAGAAATTCGCACTTGAATTAGTGCACTGAACCCATGTAGGTCAGGCCGGCCATACACAGGAGTTAAAAAAAATTATGAAAAAAAATAACTCGTAGGTTTCATTTCTACCACGTTCTACATTTTGAGCAGGGTAAAAGACAAAAAATGCAAAACATAGTCCTGCAATGCTTTACACTAGGCCTACCACAATTCTCCGACAGAAAAAGCATAGGCTCAACACAAATTAGCCGTTCAGTAAATATGCCAATAAAAATAACTCTTGCATGCGGACATACATTGTACATGTACAATTTAATCTCGGGTGCGAGTTTGCCAGGGGCGAATTAGTCAAGGGATCAGTGGGCCGGGTTGAATTGGCAAGGGGCAAGGTTGTCTCGTTGGTCACTTGCTATGCAAGTTAATTGCCAATGAAACTGCAGTCGTCTTTAACTAACAAAAAACACTACAAGACAATAGACTCACTACATTGTATTCAGGGGCGGCGGAAGGGGGGGGGGGGGGGGGGGGGGGAGGGGGGGGGGGGCGCTGGGCCGGAGGCACTTGCCCCCCCCCCCCCCATTTACCCAAGTGCCCCTTTTGCGGACATAATGTGCCCCCTCGAGCAAAAATGTGGCCCCTCCAGATAAAAAAAATTGCCATAAAAGTTTGCGGCACTTTGTTTTAAGTAACTAATTTCCAAAATGGTATTGATATTTTTGATATGAACGAGGAATATGAAAACCCAGCCCCAAAACTCCTACAATGCGCCCTGAAATGGGCACATAATGCGTAGCTTGCATAATAATGGCCGGTTTTGAAGAGCGCCCCCTATAGGAAAATGGCCGCTGATTATATTACTTTGGAACAGCTAGTATAACAGAGCTCAAAGTAGGTGAAGCTGGTACTATTCTTACCTTTTCTTTTTTTTCTTTTGACGCTAAAATGACCTGCGTATTCCGTAGACTACGCTCGCTCAAGTTGATCGATTGCCTTCAGTGTCCCCCTCAAAAATTGGTGCTCCCCAGGTGCTCCCAGAAAATAGCCCAGTTACGCCGCTGAGCCAGCGCTAGAATAATCAAAAAACATATATATATATAGTCATGTCGGTTTTCAAAATAATGTGCAAAATAATACGTACGAACGTGCTAATAATACGCAGTGTCGGCGCCAGACCCTAAAAAACAAAGGGGGGGGGGGGGGGGGGGGGCAAATGTGGATGAGATAACACCCGACAAGTGCCAGTGATGGTACAACCACTCACAGACCTACCTACCAAAATGAACGACTTATGTTATGTAGATTTTCTACCAAAGTGTCTTAGATGATCCATTATATTACACACTGTCAGTGTTGGTATTATATTAGTCTTGGTCCTTGATTTTAGATTTTAGGTTTTTAGTGTTAATTTGGTCATGTTGGTTTTCTTTTAATTTTTATTCATAAATACCTCAGACAGTTTAGCCATTCCTATTGGTCGAGAGCCCGTCACGTGGCCGGCCTTAAACGGGTGATAAAGACATGGCTAGCTGGTCTTAAACACTTTTCCAGTGTCACAATAAAATGTGGACTCCTAAAAATCCAGTGCCTCTTATCGTTTCATTGGTTGAACGCTCACAATCCTCACGTAGGCATGCGCAACACTACCAGGGAGTCAGAATTTTATAGTTCTAAATTCAAAACGCAACGCGCCAGGTGCGTTCTGCGCGACATCGCGCAGAACATGATACGCGCGCGTCAATCTCCATAAAAGGGTTGTTTACATCTTACTCGCCAGCTGAACACTCCATTATTTTGCAAGAGGGATGTTTCAAAAAGCATAAAGTGAATTTGTTGAACAAAATCGGGATGTTTTGAACGAATTATATGATTTTTTCTTACCGAAAAGGTATTTATGAATGGGAATAAATATGTGCTCCGTCGGTATTTATCAGTCTGTTTAAGACCACTTAGAGTCTGGGTGCTGATAATTACCCTCGCCTCCGGCTCGGGTAATTATCAGCACCCAGACTCTAAGTGGTCTTTAACAGAGTGATAAAAACCTCCAGAGCACACATTTATTCCCTTAGTTAATTTCCATTTTGGTTTTAGTTAAGTCCTGATTTTCAGCTTTATTATGTTTGTCCTTCGTTTATTTGAAATCTAAAATCTTGTCTCTGGTCTCTATTAATTCAATTTCCTCGCGACCGTTCCTTCCAAAGTCCCCGAGTTTCAATTAGATTGGTTAGTAAAATCCCCATAGAGTCTATTTAGTGCGAGTTCCCCCATACAGCGTGTCATTTTTCCCCAGGTTACACAAGTCCACATATATAGCACCTTGTCCTGCACTATGTGGACACACACAGCCTTACAATACTTGTGTGGGAAAGACCATATTTCTCATTCACTATTTCCTCATTTTCTTTATTTGTACCATTTTTCTTGAGACCAAGTGCCAATTTCAAGGGAAATAAGTCATCAATGATTAACCTTCATTGTTTATTGTTATACTTCTATTATTATCGTACATTTACTAGTGTAATTTCTTAAAAAAAAATGAAATTGCTTCTTATGAAATATGTATTATGTCCGTAACAAGTTCAGACTATTCAATGTTCAAGTTTCTTATTGTGCGTAGCGCTTTCGACGTCATCTGAGATAATCATGACCTACTCCAACAATTCCATTTATAACCTGGACTATGTTCTCTCTTTTCTTTTTAAACGGCATTCAACTTTCAAAAGGTTTTGTTAGAAATGCAGCAATAAACAGCAAATCATCCAACATCCCTCAAAATATGGAAAACGTCAAACCAAATAATTACAAAACAATTAGGCCTATGTTCCAAGTCTACCATAAATATAATTACAGATACATTTTTGAGTCAAAGTTGTTCATACACAGCCAATCACATACTTCTTGGATGGGAGATGTAAACATAAATATGCATTTGCTTTCAATGCACGTCAACATTCAAAGCTAAAATATAAATCTTTGAACTTAACTGCCTACTCAAGTCACCAAAATTAAACCTAGAAACAATTTGGGTATTTGTTGGTGATCATTCTCGGGCTATGGTGTTACCTTTTGGAGCAAAACGTCCGGCTTTCATTATTCAACAATTCTATCGGTTATACATTTCTCAAAAACAGTGATTAAAGCATTACTACACATATGTATTAGTAATTCTAAAGGTGCACTTTCGTCTGGAGATTGGCAATATTTTGCGTCACATTCTTTACAAGACATATTTCAAAGGTCTGGGTTGCAGAAAATATGCATAATATCTTACACTAAGGAAGAAAATGTTGGAAAACTCCCATTTGTTTAATTCTGATGGGCATCGAGTTTTGCTTTGTCTATACCCATTTCCAGAAGTGAATTCAAATGAAGCCATCACATTTTTGAGCAAAACTTTTGACGAAAGGCTGGTGCCACAAAAATGTGTGACATTTCTCTGTGGAATATCAGGTCTCACTCTAGTTTCAGAGTTATGATCATGGCGATCCTAGCGCACATACATTTATTTACGTTTTCAAAAGAACATGTGGGACTCAAGTGATGACTAGCATTTCTAACAGTTTCGATTATTGAGGAGCAAAATCTTAAACCCATGAATTCCTTTGAGCGACAACTACATGAAAACTGCACATTTGCAATGTGTGAAAGTTTATTTTCTACTTTTTTAGGATTCAAACTGTTATTTGAAGCATTCCAGACGAAAGTTTTCCTTTAAGGGTAAAGAAAAGAATAAAATTAATGATGTTGTTATTATTTCACAACAAAAGGCAGGCCCAGGGGTGTGCTTAGGGCAAAGTCAGAAGTAGTATGTAATTAAATAAGAAAATGCACTGTGAAAGCTGACCAATGCTTGGTCCCATTTTGCAATTCGGGCACTCATTAGGATGGAGTCACTACTTTGCCTGTTCAGGCCTGAGACTATTTTGGAAGACCTGTTACATTATTGGATTACATGTCAATGAAGGCCTGCATATACTGTACATTTACATCCGTGTTAAACATTACGTCATTTCCTTGGACCTTTGTTTTAATGTAGAGGTGAACTATTCAAATATCACAAGTATCACATATCACAGGTTTGAAATGGAGCTGATGCTTTCACTCCAATTGTTTCAAGTGTGTGCGCTGCCTCTTATGTTTTTTTTATATTCTTACATGAAGCATTTACGCGATTTCATTTATACAAACCCAATTCATTTCACTACTAGCCTCTAATATAGTGTTGGAACAGTTAAAAATGTAGGACAGCTCATGATTGGTCAAAAGCTGTTTTTTTTAACTGATACAACTAGTAGTAATACAAGATTAAAAATATGACAGTGCACCTTTTATTGCTGGTAGATGAGGTACTTTTGTAAAGACATGGTCACAGAAGAACACAATCGTTGTCTTTCTTTTGTGTACCTCCATCTTTCTTCTCGATAATCTGTAATAATGTCTTGAAGATGTCCACTACACTCTGAAATAAAAAAAAAATCCAGAAATATTTTAGCAATTGACAAAGGAACCACAATGCACAATGGGCCCCATGCACAAGTACCTCCTCAACGGTAAGAAAGGGAGAGTTAGGGGACCACTTGGGGTGACATACGAATGCATTGCCGACAACGCCTGACGCTCATGCGAAGATGCTATGGCTTTGAAGGGCTGGAAGATGGCCAAGGTGACTCCAGTATGACTTTCAGGTACAAAACAAGCCACAAAGGTTCATGGCATAACCTCTGTTTTGCTAATCCGATGTAGGGATTCCACAAGGGTCAATTCTTGGCTGGCTTCTTTTTATCACTTTTATTAATATCCCACATTCATGTGTAGCATCGATTTCTGGAACAAAAGTGAACATGTATGCCAACACCACCATGATAAAGTTTGAAGGCACAAACCCTGATGGCATTGAATCTGATACGGTGAATGGTCTTTGTCCAGTAACTCATTGGTTGATGAACCATAAACCTACACTAAATGTGAGTAAAACTAATTTCATATTTGGTTCTCGTCCAAGGATACCTGCCTTTTCTCGGGTGCAAATCCCATCGAACAAGTTCATTTGTATAAGTATCTTGGGATTTTTCTTGATGAGAATATTTCTTGGTCCGATCACACTGATTATGTTGCCAAGAAAATATCTATGAAAATGGGGTTTCTTCATCGATCTGCTAAACCCTACCTTCCCAATTCAACGTTTAACATGTTAATTGGTGCCATGATCTTGCCCCTTGTTTGACTACTATAATGTTAACAGGACAAGTTGTGCACACTTCTACTCTGACAAGCTTATTAAATTGCACAACCATTCGGCCAGATTAATCTTAATGCCCACCCAAGAACACAAATCACTGAATTAAGGCACTTTCATGGTTACCTTTGTCAGCATGTTGGGAAAAGCACCATTTGTGCAAAGTGTATAGTAGACCACGGGGCATGGCTGCAAAATGTGCTTAGAGAAAGTGATTTTCTTGGCGCACCTCTCAGAACTAAGTGAATTTTTGCAGGTTATTAGCTGAGACCATATGGATCACGAAAAACCAAAATCCACAATCCCAAAGTGACCAATCATTTAAATATTTGCATTTTAATCAGCGGTTCAAAACAGGGCGCCCTCTATTGACCAGGATTGGGAAAACTGTGCACATTTTCAATGGGAAAGATTGTTTTATTGCTGTTGCTTGCTAAAAAGGGTCTCTACAGAACCAAGACTCAATAAAAAGGAACTTGGGGTGACTTTTAATGCTCCAATAATTAATTTAAATATCAAATTTTCCATCCCATTGAAAATCAAGGAAGATGTTACAAGCCCTTTCCCAGCCTCAGTGCAAATGTTTACTCCTTTTGTTTTTATTTTCATTTAGAATACATGTACATGTATTGCTCTTTTCTGATCTTCTTAATAGGGTATAATTGATTATTAAATTACATGTGTGGTGTATAATTTTCTTTTTGGTTAAAATTACAAAGTATTTCTGATTCATGATGTAATAACATTCAACATAGTGTCCGACACAAATACGAATGAATTTAGTCTCAATGAAAAAATAAACATGACCACAGGGCTTTATAACTTCAGCCTTTGACGATATTTATTCATACAAAAAACAAAACGGTAAACAGTAAATAAAAAGACTTGAGAAATAATTACTGTGATTGGCAAAAATTATAATACAGTGCTTGCGGTTTGCGTCTCTGGTGGAGCCAATATTTTTGAGGATTAAAATAAACTGCAATTACATGTACTTTTAATTTTTCAACTGTCTTACATATTAAACATGTTCCGGGAAAGACTGTTGTAACCTGGCACCCCTTTTTTCTTCATATCATCTCAACAAAGGTTAGTCATTGCAAAAATGGTGAACAGACATGAATTTTCAATGGCGAATCCAATGGCATCTGGAAACTACATCCATTATCTACAGCGAGTTCCGTTGTATAATTTTCAAATCATTTGAAGGGTCGAAGGAGAACACGAAACATGTCATCAACCTTCAAAGAAACCATAACTGCTGTTGAGAACATGGTACAATGTATAAAAGGATTGGTGAATACCTCTAATATAAAATGTGAAACATTTCTCTTTGCACGAAGGCATCAACCTAGAGCCTTTTGGGCCTTTTGCATAGCATCTTGGAGGACAATCTTTTGCACCCCCCCTAAAAAAAAAAAATAGGAATTACAGTAACAGAAAGCTCTCAAGGATGTCTTTATAGAGTCTATTTGATCAACAACAAATAAGACTGTAAGCATGAACATTACTGAAGAGGAATAAACTGTTTTTAAGCCCTTACAAATTACCACAAAAAATCTTCTTTGGCTTCACGGTCAGCGCTTAAAAAGAAAAAGGATTGTCAAAAAGGAAAACACATAGTAAGATTATTTCCCATCCCCTTGCTGAAACTGCAAGTGGAAAAATCCTGCAACAAAGTCAACGGTGTCCATTTCAACCGTAAGACTGAACTTTGGTGTTTTTTTAGTTGTGTACATCCATAACAATGTAAGTTAGTTAAACATAAGTCCTGTTGATTCATATTTGGAAATATTTAAGTGGATGGGAAGCAGACTGTGTGATTCAAACTTTCTGAAGTGACAATCCTATTCCTTATTTAGATAGACATACATGTACATGTACGTGATGGTCAGTCCTCGATATCTGAATCCTTTTTGGGTGAAGTGCGCTGCCCTTCACTTGGAATGTTTTCACAGTTGGTGCACTTGCACAAGTCTGTGCATGGCAGTTTTTTTCAAGACAGCTACACTGGCCTTTTGTGCATTGACTTTTTTACATGAGCAATGGGCAAATTCCATGACACTGTCTGGGGCAGGGGGAAGATCCATCCAGTGGATACTGATGTCATCGCCGATGACTTTCCAACCTCTTCTGTGTGGAGACAGCACTTCAGGACGTGGCATCCTTGTTTGGCGGCATCATTGACTCCATCACAGTTCCCATCTGGAACATGCTGTATCTGCAAGTTGTCAAATTACGAGAAAAATCCCTTTCTTAAATGAGCAGTTTTTAATTGCAAATTGCATTGTCTTATTGTTTAACAGGCACTGCATGTTTTAACTTGAGAAATAAACATTAGCAATGAATGGAATGTTTTTTTTTAAACTGTACGAGAAACAAATTCCTAGAGATTGTCAATTCTAAAGTAGGGCTTGTATATGTTTGCAAGTATTTCCAATTTGATTTAGCTACAAAATTATGAAACCTTGACTCAAACTAAAGTTGTGTAGAGGAAGGCTCTATCTCCAACCAGCCCCTGCTTTAGACATGTTATATTTTTCAAGTGAGTGTGCTCATGTGACTCCATAGGAAAAAAAAGGCAAAAATACCTTGACTTTCATGTTGTTGTTTCTTTGCAAGTCTTTCTGCACAGTCTATCATGGAAACATGACAGACGTTTGTAGCACTGCTGAATGTGTTGATGGTATCCAAATGCCTGTAATTGAGAAAATGTTTTTACAATATCACTCATTACTCTCATTTCAATTATTTCAAAATGTAAATCTTTGTCAGTTGATTGGAGGATTATGGGTCAAAGAGAAATGTTCCATTCAACTCAGCTTCACCTCGTAGAATGGAACATTCTATCATCTAACTTAGGAAAATATTTACACCATGGCACCTTCAGGTACAAACATTTTATTTTTTGTATACTATTCTTCACATGTAGTGATCAGGGAAAAAAATTTAAAAATGGAAAAAAAAGTGAAAATCTAAAATCTAAATATATTGACAGTGAGGGCTTGACATTAAGAGAAGTGGGCAGGTTCTCATTATTT
The DNA here is from genome assembly GCF_015706575.1 of Patiria miniata. Taxonomy (NCBI): domain Eukaryota; kingdom Metazoa; phylum Echinodermata; class Asteroidea; order Valvatida; family Asterinidae; genus Patiria; species Patiria miniata. The sequence goes on along the minus strand of NW_024037076.1, from coordinate 21,760,866 downwards.
TTTATTATATTATACTATGTAGAAAAAAAAATAGCAAGGAAATAAAAGTACACTTGAAATGAGGACGCTATGGGCTGACAGCTTAAAGAATGGCAAAATGTTGGTTTTAACGACTTGGTACTTAGATAATTATAAATTAATTGAATGGTAGACCCACAACATACTACACAGTCCCCAATGATGCCAAGTATAAAGTCAAAGTGGATTTTGTTCTCCTTATTTTAAATCAAGGGAACCGGCCGTTCTATACACAGTCGCCAAGTTCAGGAAGCATAGGCCTACTCAATATAAAATGTTCCGTTGTGCAATGTAATAAGAGTCTCTTCCTTGTCTTAAAATCCTACATCTGAGTGAGGGGGAAAAAAATCTTTGATCTGTGGCTTTTCCTAACTTGCCATGATCATGATGTCAACAATGGACGGTCAGATGGTCTACTAGTAGTACTAGTAACATATTTTACAAAACAAATCACACATCATACGAATCTAGGTTGTAGAAAAAATATTCTGAAATATTCCGAATCCAACGGCTTCTTACAATTAGGTTCAAGGCAAGAATAATAATACGAACTAACGTAGGCCGATGATTCCGGTACACATCTCCTTCCACGAGAGTGCTGCATCAGTCATGTCAGTGGTGCACGTGCATGCCGATGAACTTCTCCGCTTTTTCCACGATTTCTGCGCGTGTAATTTTATCCAGCTTGTCTCGGAGAACGATAAAACGCTCGATTCGGCATTCGAAACATGCATAATGCACTTCGTTTCGTCCGAATCGCCGTCGTCCGAGGAACTCATGGCGGCCGCCATCTTGCTGTCTAGTAGTGCTTACCGCGCATGCGCATGCTCTTACTTACAGCGCCCGCTATTGGTCCATTCACCGCACCACGATAGAAGGGCCTCGCTGATTGGTCGTTGGAAAATAATGACGTAATTCTTCACTCGGTATTTTTAGCGCCGAAACGGAAAAAACCTGAACTTAAAATCGTCATTTTAGCACCGTTTTGGGTCACGGATCAACGGTGGATTTTATATGTGAGCTTCCCAACAGCTTCCTGAGTAGTTTAAAGAACAATTTATTTAGATCTGTGATATGTGTCAACAAACTGCAAGATAATCGGCAATGCATCTTGGACCCCGTTCCCACTTGATCCACCAATTGGTGGATCTGATCCACCTTTTGCCAAATTGCCGGATCAGATCCCCCAATTGGTGGATCAGATCCGGCAATTGTGTGTAGTGGGAACGCTAACCGTTATAAGGTGGATCAGGATCAGATCCACCTTTTCTGATCCACCTCTGGACCAGGATACAGATCCCCCAATTGGTGGATCAGATCCGGCAATTGCCGGATCACGATCAGGTGGGAACGCAAAAGGTGGATCTGATCCGGCAATTTGACCTGTTAACATCCGCCCAGTGCACGAGTGGCGCGAAAATAATGCGGTCTCATGAACGAAGAAACACGTTTTCAGGCGTGTAGCTCATGTGAACATTTCCAGCGTATACAACATGCACAATAAACAACCGCTGAACTACGGGCTAGCACCGCGCATGCAAAAGCGCACGTGGTATCCTAAAACTACACTATAGGCCTTATTTTTGTTGCGTGTTCGTCCATTACTAAACCTTTTTCATTCCTGAAATTTTACTTATTTTTCCATCCATAAATGACTCTGAGTCCGCACTCACCAAAAGACTTCACTTTGGCACAGAATCATGGAAAAGCTTACGAGTATGCGATGAGAATAGTGCCGGTAACGCGGTACGTACGGAGGTGACAAATCTGAAGTATTGATTATAGAAAATTGGAAAATGATGTCGTAGTACATCATGTGACCGTTTCTAACCAATGAGAAGCTTCAGAACCAGGGAATCCCTTATCGATGCATTGGTTTCTGCCGTCATGTCACACAATGAGCGGCTCTGTTGGATTTCACCTGTTAATTTATGCACGCACGGATCCTCTACGGATCCGTGATTTATGTTGGTGAATTCGCGTAATTTTTGTCTGTAAATTCTGATAGTGCTGTTTGAAAACTGACCCATCCTGGCCTAGCATGCAACCATGCAACAATGGCACTCCCACAGAGCGCGCGTAATGGACCGATCCAGTCAGCCCCGCCCAGTGCGCACGTGGGCAAATTAACACGTGCTCCTCTCCAATGCCACGCTGCATTTTCCTGCCGCGCGCATCATACGCGCGCGCACGCATGTCGGACTTTTGTGCACGCATGTCGGACATAAATCACGGCTGTGATTGGTCAGAATACCATGGGGCGGTGCTTACTGGATCGGTCCATTCCGAACTCAGTGACCTTTCGTACCCAACATTTCCGTACGAAAAGGTGGATCAAGCATAAGTGGGGAACGCGATAAGATAACGATCACACCAAAATGCCGGATCTTGATCCACCTTTTTCCAATTCAAGTGGGAACGCGGTGTTGGTCTATAGATAACCCAGGTCAGTCCAGCATATCTCAAATCACAATTTGATAAACCATGCCACTATGCCAATTAGCCTATTTGAGGTATGATGGACACAATAGGAGGGCACTGTTTGGTTTGAGTAAACACAAGAGACTGTAAACAAATCAAACAGCACCCTCCTATTGTGTCAGCCATACCTCAAATAAGCTAATACATGTAGGTCCGATATCTTGGTGTATCTTCCTATAAAGCGTAACAGGGATGTGTTATTAGTCTGGGAGCTACCGTTAGGTGGAGTTTGATGAACAATTTGAGCACAAAAGGTTTGAAGGTACCAGGCCATTGTCCATCGGTGGGGGGGGGGGGATATACAATATGCAGCATTCAATCAAATGTTTCATGACCAATCTTATCTCATGAGTAAACTGGATAACTAAACAAATCAAATGTCCATTTCAACTCGGTTAGACATGGTTCTTTACTCACCTCGTTCTGCTTTGCTGAAGACTCAATGAAGTTAGCATTCCATGAGTTGGCTAATTCCCTCCCTTCTGCGGTGGATATAACCCTGTTACAAACACACAGCTTTGAAAATTATTTTGCAAGTATGAATTATGGCCAACATTATTTTGGACAGTGATAGGGAGAAAGTATTTAATTCAAACTGACATAAAAAAAAGGAATGATTACCAGATATCTTGAATTAAATTTCAAGATATTTTTTAATGGATTTTGCGATATCTTGAAATGCATTTTGAGATATCTTGAATTTGATATCAAAAAGTTACTTTCTACCTTGGTGGGAAGCTGTTGGGAAGCAGTGTAACGTATTTGTGCGTTGTGTGTGTGTGGGCGGGCTGTAACATTATGGGGAAGTTTTTCATTGTTAGGGTAATTAGGACCGAGTTGTGGGACTTTCTGCTGTCCCACAGTGCTTCGGTCCCCATAGTACCATGGGACAACTCCTATGTAGTCCCCACAACCACGGAACAAGAAGGTTTTTTTTTGGGGGGGGGGGCAGGGGGGGGGGTGTTGTCTCCAGTACATCTATCGGCGACCATTATTCGCTCTTTTCACGCTCCGCCATTGGGCATGCAGAGCCTCGATCTGGCAACTGTACACAATAAAAATAGCCGGTCCAGTGATCTGAACCCCGACACGGGAATCACTGAACTGGCTATATTTATTGTGTAAAGTTGCCAGATCGAGGTTGTGCATGCCATGGCGGAAGTGTGAAAAGGGCGAATTGTAATGATGGTTACCCCCAGAGGCATGCATGTTTACCTCTGGAGGCAACCACCATTGCAATAATGTTCGCCCATAGAGGTACTCAGAGAGGTCCTCAGTTTAACTCACTATCGTCAATAAACATTACCTTTCCATATGGAGATCTTTCTTGTTGCCAACAAGAACAACGGGAACACTAGATAACATCATAGGAAAAACAAAATGAAATATAAGGGACCAAGTAACAATTGCTGACAGTAACAGAAAATGCTGTGTATCTTTTTTTCCTTCTTCCCAATGCTAAAAGTTCTTTCACTCTTTGTCAAATGGTCAGTAATTTGTGAGTACAATGTACATTCAATCGCATGCAAAAACGCATATTTTACACATAACACTTTTGAACTTGAGGTTTCCTTAATAAGGTGCTCCTTCCGTGGGAAGTATACACTAGCTAACTTTTATCAAACATTAAGTTCAACCGAAGAAAAAAAAAATTACTGTTTTATATAAGTGAGCAATGTATGACAGCTTTTTCGTGTCGTCATGAAACTATGATCTTTCCAAGCAATTTAAATAACTTTCATAAAGCCTCTACATCAAGTGTCCTGATCAAATGAATATTAGATACATGTAATTACTTAGGGGGAAAATAATTTCAATGTTTGCTTTCTGCCATTCAAAATATGTTTTTTTTTAATGTCTCAAACTCAAAAATTCCATCATACTTCATGCACATGTAGTTATTGATTGCAGTTTCTGCTATCAGAAACTGACCGGCTAACCCCAGTAAGCTTGATGGTGGAATGATTAAGACATCTGCATACATAAGTAGGAGATTTTGGATTTTAACTATTCAACAAGACATCAGTGAGGAGCAGTAACCCAATCCTGAGTTGGATTTTCTCATAACTTGCTTTTGAAAGCTTTAGGCCCTAATAGGTTTCGAAAGCACAAAAGCCAAAGAATTCCCTCCCAAATGAATAGGGGAGCACAGCTATGAAAGTCCACAAGACTTTTACCAAACCCAATCTGATTAACAGCTCTGTTTATCAGACGATGCATCAGGAAAGACCCATGGGTCTATCTTCTCTTCATCCTACATTTACTTACTTGACATTACCTGTGGTATCCAACAGCTTCTCATATATAATTTTTACTACATCAAAACTGAATGAGGAAGAAAAGGAAAAATACTTGTAAATCAGTCATGTATTCATATTCTGCCACAAACATCAAGTAATTTCCCCTGTTCTCTTTTATCTAATCTTGTTTTCTGGTTGTCCACAAGTCTGCTGATTCTTTGCACTTCTATAAATGGTGAATCTTATTTAATTTCAAATACATGGTATAAAATTCCAATAGTATACAACATGATTTGTAGTCTATGAAATATCCTCTTGCACAGCAAGAGTCTATAATATGTGAGCAGATGCGGTGATTAATTATGCAAAACAAGACTGCGTCTTGACCTCAAGATTCTGACCATTCAGTGGGCACCTTCTGTTGGGTTTTCCGTAACCCGTTGAATTGACCAATCAACAGCTTTGTCCACATTTCTGATCAAGATGACGTCACAATTTCTAAAGCTGACTCTAATTGGCTGGCAGGTGCGGAGTCGCATAAATTTGCACTGCTCACATACATGTATATCAGACGGTGGTTAGGAAGAGGTCCTGTTGAACAATGGGTGACTCTTGGGGATTCAGGTTGGCGTAGCGGTACTTCCCCGCCTTCCACCGCTGTGACCTTGGTTCGAATCCCACCTGGGCCAATTTGTGGATTGGGTTTTCAGTCCCTACCTGATTACGTGGGTTTTCCCCAGAATATTCTTCTGGGCTTTTCCTCCCACCTCTAAAACTGTAATTTCTTCTCATTGTCTCCTCTCTATTGGTTTCATTGAAATTCATTTGCACCTGTGGTCCTGTTAGAAAGGGACAGAACACAAAGCAAAAATGTAAATTTTTATGAAATTTACAAATAAATTCAAGATCACCTTTTTTGCGATGTGACAGTATAAACAAGGACATAACCATGTATTGTGAAGGTCAGAGACTGAGGGAAGATGGAGTACTCATCCTGGCCGGCCGTGTCTACGATCTTTAGTTTGTATTCTTGAGTTCCAAGTTTGATCATTTTTTCAAATGCTGCAACAAAAAAAGCCCAAGTTTTCATAAATGACAAGATGAAATTAGAACCGGAAAGTTTACCCCTCGTGGCGCGCTTTCGGAACCCTTGAAAAGAAAAAATTAGTCTAATGATAGAATTTCCAATTATTTTTGGCACATTGGTTTCTTAAGAAAATCACCCCCAAAACAATCCTTTGTAAAACTGAATATTGATTAAAGGAAATTGATAAATATTCTGACGTGGAAGAGAAAAATCGTGCCGAAAATTGATGTCTCATTTCCAAACAAGTCAGGTGTGTTTACAAACACAAATGCCCCGCAACCGTGACTGTTCCCATGACATTACACCACTCTTTTAACATCAACTTACATGTACCTTGGTCACATGGAACGTTCATTGACAGCATTAGTGTCTTCTGTAGGTTTTATATGAATTAATCCCTAATCCCTATGATCTCAGAATAAATACAAGATTTTTGTTGTTTCAGCCACTGTGACCTTGACCCTTGACCTTTCGACCCCCAATGCGATAGGCCTATTTGGATTACCAAGAACGATCCACAAACCAAATTTGAAGTTCACGTGTAAAGTATTTCTCAAGTTATCGCGCTGACAAAATTTCTTTTGTTTTAGCCATTGTGACCTTGACCCTTGACCTTTTGGGCCCAAATGCAATAGGCTTCTTAGGATTGCCAAGGACAATCCACAAACCAAATTTGAAGTTCATATGTAAAGTATTTCTCAAGTTATCGCGCTGACAAAATTTCTATTGTTTCAGCCAATGTGACCTTGACCCTTGACCTTTCGGCCCCAAATGCAATATGCTTCTTAGGATTACCAAGAACAATACACAAACCAAATTTGAAGTTCATATGTGTAAAGTAATTCTCAAGTTATCGCGCTGACAAAATTTCTTTTGTTTTAGCCACTGTGACCTTGACCCTTGACCTCTCGGCCCCAAATGCAATAGGTTTCTTAGGATTACCAAGAACAATACACAAACCAAATTTGAAGTTCATATGTAAAGTATATCTCAAGTTATCGCGCTGACAAAATTTCTTTTGTTTTAGTCACTGTGACCTTGACCCTTGACCTTTTGGCCCCAAATGCAAAAGGGTTTTTAGGATTACCAAGAACAATACACAAACCAAATTTGAAGTTCATATGTAAAGTATTTCTCAAGTTATCGCGCTGACAAAATTTCTTTTGTTTTAGTCGCTGTGACCTTGATCCTTGACCTTTCGGCCCCAAATGCAAAAGGGTTCTTAGGATTACCAAGAACAATACACAAACCAAATTTGAAGTTCATATGTTAAGTATTTCTCAAGTTATCGCGCTGACAAGATTTGTACGGACACACCCACACACACACCCACCCACGGAAGGACAAGGCGGAAACAGTATGCCCCTTCGGCTTCGCCGCGGGGCATAAAAATCTAAACTAAATGTGGACTGGTGCAAATTGGTGTTCTCGTACATGGATGAAAATGTTTAAAATTTTGTGGCAGTCTAAGTAGGTCAAAACTGAAAGGTAATAAAAGACCAAGATGTCTTTTTAAGGTTTACAATTTTTTTGATTTAAAAGACTCATTAGCATTTATGAAAAAATGTAAAGTGACCGGTGATAAGGAATGCACTTGAGCCAGCCTGATTATTAATGTAGAATCCTTCGGATGTAGGTAGGTATATTTTCGCGTCGTTATACATAATTTACATTCTTGTTCTCGAGCAAGTACATGATGTAAACTGAAAACAAACGTGACTGAACAAGGAGACCTAGGTACAAAAATGCCAGATTTTAAAGGTCGTAAGTAAAATTCAATTTTACCCATCTCCAAGTAACTTTCATGATGTTTTCTTGAGCAATTCCTACATGTAGGTTAAATTCCAACATGAATGTTGCTTAGGGTGGTTACGGTTAACAATCATTCTGTCAAAAATTACAGCGAGAGAAATGGCAACCCCAGTGGCGTATCCAGAGGGGGGACCGAGGGGGGGGGGACTTCTATTTCATTTTTGAGTAAGTTTGATAATTGTTTAAAAATACAACTTTTTTAAATGAAGATGCATGGACATGTGTTCAAATATTTCTTAAGCAACAAGATTCCCATATTTTTAATGAACTTCTATGAAATAAAAATGTTTTGGACAGAGCTGGTTTTTTTTTTACTCCCCCTCCCTATGAATTCACTCCCTACCATTTTCAAATGTACAACTTACTGTTTTCAATGGTTGGGTCATAGGCATCCACAAACTGATTCTCCACAAACTGTATGGTCAATGATGATTTCCCTGCAAAAAGTAAAGGACAATTTAAACGAATGTCAAATTTAAAAACCGTATAGTCAATGATGATTTTCCTGCAAAAAGTAAAATCAAAACATTTTATACTTAAAATACCATATTGAATATCAGCAGGCTTAATTTTGTAGAAAGAGTGCATGTTTTTCATTTAGGAGGAAAATTAAGGGGTAAAATGATGACAGCGACTGAACTGCCGTGACTCGCATATATGTCTAAGTGCTAAAACAGGTAAGAAAGTCGCATTCTAGCAGGTAATAACAATTAACAGTCCATTGAACCGATGGCTGTTTGATGTCCTACTCAGCTTAAATAATCGAGGCACTCCACTGTGATTGGCTGGCTGTTCTGATCCCAAATGTGACTTTTGTTTTCAGGATATGATACGGCCATATCCAGGCCCGGTGCCCTTCATGTGTATACGTTAACACAAACCTCACCTAAAGCTACAAAATACTACTAAGTAGTAACCTGTTGTATGCATTTCTTTCTATACAAGTGTGCGCAACACCTGTAGTATATTCTGTGGCATTTGAGAAAGCGAATTCTTTTGGTCAGAGAACGGACTAGATAGGCCTATACTTCACTCAGCTGCCTGTCATGAACTTCCACTTCGGTTGGCAAACAAATTTAAATAAGAGATCAATTTCACCATTTTGGGCAAATATTGAGAGGTTGAACCTGCATTCTGAGTATGAGTTCGAATGATTTCCATGAATTTAATTTTTTTTCTTCAAATTACCAACCTTTTGAGGGAACGTACTTATGGCCCCACGCACAGAGTCTACTCTAGTGCGGGGCCTGAGTGATAGACTAATATAGGGCTATACTCAGATAGATCAATTGAAGTTGCTGTGGCAGAAAATTGTCCATTTTTTCCAACCTCCAAACTCTACTTTCATGAAATGTTTGGCCCCAGTATTTTACAGGCATTAGTTTGACATGGTAAGGCAAAAGAAAGTTTAGAAACACTTACAGAACTGTGTAATAACATGTACAATACGGGCCACATCCCAGAAGACTTCAGACAATCAATTTTTGTGACAATCCCGAAGAAAATGAAAGCCATGGATTGCACAGACTTCAGAACCATCAGTCTGATGAGTCACGTGGTAAAAATGTTACTCCGGATCATCTTGGAGCGTATTAAAAACAAGATCAACAGAGAAGTTGGGAAGGAGCAATGTGGATTTAGACCTTCTAGCGGAACAAGGGAAGCAATCATCAATATGAGATCAATAAGCGAAAGACACATAGAACTAGACACTGAGGTACATGTATGCTTCATTGACTATGCAAAAGCATTTGACAAAGTTCACCACAAAGCAATGATCGACTGCTTGCAAGCAATCGGTTTAGACGGCAAAGACATCCGACTGATTGGAAACCTGTACTGGGATCAAGTAGCAGCAATACAGATTGGCAACACACTCTCGCCCACTGTTGAAATCAAGAACGGCGTGAGAAAGGGATATGTACTCTCACCCAGCTTATTCAATATCTACACAAAAGTGATCTTCAGAGAAATTGAAGATTACAGAGGGGTTAATGTGGGAGGATTCAATGTGAATAACCTACGATATGCAGATGACGCAGTCCTCATGGCAAAAACAGAAAGGGATCTACAAAACTTTGTGGACAAAATCAAAGAAGAAAGCGAAAAACACGGGCTTAAAATGAACGTCAAGAAGACAAAAACAATGGTCATCAGTAAGAGGAAGTCTAAAACCTGCATCCAGGTTGACGGGAAAGAACTGGAACAGGTCGACTCCTTCATCTACTTAGGACAAATGATAACGGAAGATGGGCGATGCCAAGATGAAATCAAACGAAGGATAGCTATTGGCAAATCCGTCTTCAATAAAATGGGCACCTTCTGGATGCTAAACATGTTTTTTTTTTTTTTACTTGGCCTTAATGGTTATGGGTTCTTTCCCTCAGTTTTCCCACAAAAAATTCTAGTGGGGGCTATCAGAAAAGGGTAGGTAGGTAGGGAAACAGGAAGCAGAACTTTTTTTTTTTTTTTTGGCCTTAGGTACCTCTGGGATGGGTTCAAATCTCTGAAACGTCAAAAAAACCCGTGAAATTTACCAGAATTTCGCTATAAACAGAGATCACAGAGAGTTTACTCGGCCAGCTGTCATCGTTGGCTGTTGACTGAGGGTGCTGTGCTCTCAACCAAATTTCATGCTTTTGTTTGACATTGAACCCACCCTAGAGGTACATAACCATGTCAAAATAATGCCTGTGAAATACTGGGGCATAACATTTCGTAAAAAATTGACAAGTTTCTGACACAGCAACTTCAACTAGTCTATCTGTAAGGTTTGTAAAAACCTTACAGTTCTGGAAGTAGTCTAAATCTAGCTTTAGTAACTCCAGCTGATGTGCTCATCAGGAACTCACATGTAACACTGGAGACAAAATTACGTTGTAAATGTGAGATTGTAAGAGACCCTAAAAAAACCCAGCTTCCATAAACATGACAAGATATCCCAACCCAGAACATACCTCATAGTTTGCACTCAGTCATTCACGAAGCTAAATGATCGACTTGAAACAGAACAAATGTTACTAAAATATGAAAAATATTGATGATTTCGGTGTCTTCTTAAGAAAAAAAATCCAGTGCCGCTGCTGTCATGGTGTTGTGGTTATTGCTTGTGCCGATCAGCATCAGATTACTCCTCGATTGGCTAATCTGTACAAGCTCACAATACCACAACACAGCCATGCATGACAGTACAGCGGCACAGGACGTTTTTTTTTAAGTGGCGGAAATCACCAATATTTTTCATATTTTAGTAACTTTTGTTCTGTTTTAAGTCGATCATAAGGCCGATCAACATTAATTTTAAGGTTTTTATCGCTCAAGGTTGAAAAAAAAATTGGTCGGGGTGGGGGGATTTATATTTTATTTTTTATAAATTCCACTTCTTTTTTTGTGGCTTGTTCATAAAAAAGTCCAGTTTCATGGCTGTCATCCATGTTGCATGGTTAATTATGCAAATGCAATGCATCACGTGATGACAATCGAACAATCTGTTCGCATGATGTAGGTACCACACCGCTTTCAGGTGCCGCTAGTGGGTTCAATTTTCGTCTGGTGCATTGTCGTGGAAAGCAGTTGTTGAAACTGGACATTTGTTATGGACATGCCACCGAAATCATCAACATTTTTCTTTTTTAAAGTTTTTTTTTGGTTCTGTTTGAAGTCGATCATTAGCTTTGTGAATGACTGCTGCATGGTTATGAGGTATGTAAATGGAATCTGGGTTGGGATAATAGAGGGAAAAAGGGTAATTTTGTGGAGACCGTTTCTTAAGGTCTCTTAAAATCTCACTTTACAACGTACAACTGTCTCTAGAATAAACTACAATTACAAACTAAGCCTAAATGTGAAAATCAAAATTTGACAAAGTTCGACATGTTTTTGTACATGGTGGAAGTGTGGCCTTTATTTACGGAGGTAGTCCAGTAAATTGGCCACATTTATGGGGCTAATCTGTCTCCAGCGCTAAATCAGCTGGAGTTAATCTAGACCCGTGAACGTGGCGTTGTATACAACGCCACGCGCTTCCCTCGCATAAATACAAGCGAAATCATTATAACTTTTGATCCGCTACATATAACCACGTATAATTTTGTCAATAGGTAAATCACTTACTTGTTAGGCTTCCTGTGAATTTACGCGAGTGTTGGATCTGTCATTGTCAAGAAATTCGAAGTGAAATACGGCACAACTTTGTCACAATGAATGTTTTCAAAATGATCAGAAAATCAAAGACAGGCATGACACTCTGGTACCCCGGGTTCCACATGCACAAAACAGTAGGAGTCCCACCAGTGGATACCAGACTAACAGTCTTACATGGCAGGATGACCGTAATACTAATACCATGGAAAATTCTGCTAAATCTACTTCGAAAGTCTGCCAATCACCCAGTATATAGGCTATTGCTGTTCCATTGTGTAAGGGTTTGTTTCAGGGATATTTCAAAAAATGAAGGTTTTTCAAACCAAATGTGCCCATATTTCGGAAAAAATCGGATACCCGATCACCACTTTTTTCAGATTCAAGATAATGAATATGCATCATAGTTTATGAAGTTTGTCGGGCGCCCGGCGCGGCTGGCCATACAAACACGAGGTCATGAACTAAATAATGGCGGCAGGTAAGTTATCTTACGCAAGCACGCTCGCATAATGCATACATTACAACACGGCCGCCATTTTGAAATCGCATGGAGGACATTTTCAGGACGATATTTGTGGAAGATGATGACTAAAACTTAAGTCGTCTTTTGGCCAGATCGGATGAAAATATTGAGACCAAAGAACGTTTTTTCGAAAAGGTATGAGTTGCTCTACGACTAAGAACCTTAACTTTGGAAATTTGTGTCCTGGATGAAAAGATAATCTCGATCAAAATCTGTAGCAAAATCGCTACATCAGCGGGGAAAAAATTCAGTCTTTGTGGAAGCATTGGGCGTCTGGCCGTACTACAGAGCTTGCGATAGTATAGCCCCATAAATGTGGCCTATTTACTGGACTGCCTCCGTAAACATAGGCCACACATCCACATGTACAAAAATCGTGTCCACTTTGCCAAATTTTGATTTTCACATTTAGGCTTAGTTTGTAGGGTTTTTTTGCTTTAGAAGCATACTCACCCTCTTTATAGGCTAATCAGAAAGTTCTGCCTTTTTCAGATGTCTAATTTTTCGTGAAATTTCCAGATTCATTTTTACACGTTTGCGTATCAAAATTTCAACATGAAATTTCACAAAAATTAGACATCTGAAAAAGGCAGCACTTTCTGATTAGCCTATAAAGAGGGTGAGTATGCTTCTAAAGCAAAAAAAACCCTACAAACTAAGCCTAAATGTGAAAATCAAAATTTGGCAAAGTCGACACGATTTTTGTACATGTGGATGTGTGGCCTATGTTTACGGAGGCAGTCCAGTAAATAGGCCACATTTATGGGGCTAGCGATAGTACTGTACGGCCAGACGCAGTCGGGCTAGTTTGCACCCAACGATGATCATGTTTTTTAGTACTTACCAACAGATCTGAAGCCCATAACGGCTATACATCTGTCTTTTTGTGGAGGTGGCATTTTGAACAATTATAGTTTTTCTGATGTAAAAATAGTGTTCTTTCTACTAGCTCTGTGACATGTAGACCTATGAGTATGACTACTTGCTAAATAATAAACTTTCTCCTAAAAAAACACCGGCGGGTACCCTTTCAAATTTATATTATAGCTGCGATCTGCGTATAGTGGCACCAGTCTAAATCAAGGGTTCACCGCAACCTCATACTATGAAAGCGTACTCTTCTGTATGTACATATGCTGGAAAATTTACACTGGGCACGACATAATGCAAGATGGCGGCGCCCGTGCCGTTTTTAATGACGGATTACTGATTTCCTTTCTGCTTCTTTTTCATTCGCAAGGAGAGATTCTCATACGGTTTGTGCACAGGGTGAAAAGTGATGGCCAGATATGGCCAGAAAGTTTTTCCTAACAAAATTGGGAAATGTTTCTCAGTCCCAGATTCATGTCTTATCCATAGAGCTATTCAATATAGCTATAGTATATGGTCTTAATATCATAATTTTTGCAATAACTGACCTTCATGGAGTCAACCTCGTCCCCAGGGTGTCGAGCAGTACGCGCCCACCACTACCTGCTTCCCCCCCCCCCCCCCAGGGTGTCGAGCATGCAGTACGCGCCCACCACTACCTGCTCTCATCTCTCACCCTGGTATTGGATCATTATTTTGCAATGGACCCAACTCAAGACTGAAGTTGTATTTTGCATCTTCAGACTTCTTTGAAGATCGTGAATGGACTACTGCAGATTTGCGTCGCGGAAGACATACAAGCACTACACACAGGTGGAGAGAGTGATGAGGCGTCAGAGCACGGTTCAGACACTACGTGACGCGGTCTTGCCAGCTGAGCATGGTGCAAAGGCCGATACCGCCGGGGAATTCTATAGGCTGCTGAACTCGGGCCTTGGGGCTGAAGTAGCTTTCCCGGGGCAGCCTGCAGGTGCCCTTGATGTCACATGTGACTGCCTTCACCTACCAATGGGACCAAACAGGCAAATAAAACAAAACAAGGAAAATTGATTCAGTCGCCGAGCAATTGGCATAGATAAGTTTGCATATTGATTAATTTTTATGGTTTACGAATTCAAAAGAAAAAGAAAAAGCAAGAGAGTGTTAATGCAGGTACAACTAGTCCGGTGTCTTGTTTTTCCCTATTGGTCAGGCCCATGCTTTCATTTGAGGTTTGGGTAAGGATTGGGGTGTATTTGAGGACGTTCGGGGTTCTTAACGGCCAAAAAGGGGACAAATTTCGGCGATAATCTATCTTACCCATATCTAAATCCTGTAGATACCGGAGTTGAATGGAAACAAAGACGGTTGTGCAAATAGGTAACTATTGGAAACGACGTTGGAAATAAAGTAAGCACTGGGGACGAGGTTGTCATTAAGTATATATTAAATGAAAAAAAAAAAGTGGCGTCAGGTTGCAACATATTTGTTTTCAATCGCTTTGTTGACAGGTTTCAAATTGATTCACTTAAGTATATACTGGTACTATTCTAATAATTCATGAAGATGAACCCTTGTGAATAATTTGAAGGTCATAAACTTTAGTCCGAAATTTAAAAAATGGTGGCGTCTCGAAATCGGGCACAAAATTAATCGGCCACGTGGTGCACTTGAACAAATCTAAGTCTTGAATTTACATGAGTACAAGGTAATAAGCAGATAAAAAATACAATTAATAGAGATGTGGAATCTATAAGAAAGATTAGCTTGTGGGTATGGACCCCGATAATTAGCATGATTATATACACAGACAAATGGATTATAAACACAACAAACATGAATGAAACAAGACAATGGGGATGGAAGGCAAACCGGAACAAATGAAAATAAACTACAATAATATGTAGGTAAAAATGATGATAGAACAAAATCATTTACACAAGCAAGAAGAACACCTCTGATCAGTAGCTAAACGTTAATAGTGAAAATGACTCAAGTTGAACTAGGCAAGAGAAAATCGATTTCATTATAAAGTGAAAAGAAAGAGTACGTACATGTCGATAATTTTATTAGAATGAAATGATCCAAATTTATTGGAGCATATACTATGGTGTTCTATAGACGCCAAATCTGCGTCGCGTCGTGCTTTCACGTCGTGCCGTCGCGTCGTACCGTCGCGTCGTGCCGTCGTCCGTTGCGTCGTGCCGTCGCCCGTCGCGTCGTGGCGTCGCGTCGTGCCATCGCCCGTCGCGTCGTGCCGTCGCCTCTTAAATTACCGTTTCTAAGCACGTACATTGCATGAGGAAGCGACGCTTCTTCACAGGTCGCGTCGTGCCGTCGTCAGTCGCGTCGTGCCGTCGTCCGTCGCGTCGTGCCGTCGCCCGTCGCGTCGTGCCGTCGCCTGTTACCTCGGCGCTTCTAAGTAGAATGCTTGAAGAGGCGACGCACACATTGCCCGTCGCGTCGTGCCGTCGCCCGTCGCGTCGTACCGTCGCGTCGTGCCGTCGCCCGTCGCGTCGTGCCGTCGCACGTCGCGTGACTGTAGTTTCTTGGCAATAGGTGGCGCCTTCATTTTTCATGTACCTGTACAGTATTTATGACATGCGTGCCGTGCGGTGAAAGTGTTGCAAATTGCAATGTCGTACAGTTTGTACACGGTTTGTGGGGAGGCCTATTATTAGTGGTTGCGGAGGTCCGGCTCAATCAATTTCAAAATGCATAGATTTTTTTCTGCTTCCAATTGTCAAACAACAAAGCACATAAACACGCGATTCCGTGAACTCTAAAAAGCGTGCAAAATCCGAAAAGAATATCCCGCTGGTCTTTGTTTTACCCTACCACCCACAAATTAAACACCCAGCTCTTAAGCAGGCCCTTCTGAAACACTGGAATCTGATCAGCGATAATGATTTTCTAAGTGCACTCTTTGCGACCCAACCCATCCTGGCATACAAACGACAAAAAAACATAAAAGATGGCCTGGTCCGATCAAGGATGAACCCATCTCCACCATCCAAGAAAAAAACACGTGGATGAGGAGAACGTACAAATCCTATTGGAACTTCTTGAAGAACAGAACTAACATACTGGTCATTTAGGCATGGAATTCGAAGTAAAAAATACAAAATAAGGAATCCACTTAATCTGATCATTACAAGAAATGCTCACGCGTAAAATATTCTTAACCATCATTAGCAATAAAGTAAATACGTATAAAAGAACTAAACAAAGGGTGACTGATGAAGTGCGTAAAAAGGGCACAGAAAATATGCACTGTTTCCCCCGACACACACAAAAGAAAAACACAGGTGGGACGGCATATTATCACCGGTATAAATCAAATCATTAAGTGAACTAGAAACAAAAAACCACATGTACACATTAATAATAATAATAATAATAACTGTATTTATATAGCGCTTTTTGCCAGAGGATACAAAGCGCTGGGGGAGAATGCTACCAAAGCGTAAATGAAGTATATGAACATTATGAGACCCATTATGGAGCACCTTTTTGCTAGGTGCTGCGGCGCATAATTGCTGCCACAAACCAGTCCCTGCGTCGCGTAAACACCGGATGAGTTTTTTTGAAACTCCCGCTCTCCGGTTATCACCAATCTAAGGGCCCGCTGGCGAGGTATGTGTTGATAAGTTGTAACCCACCCATCACCGCAACCCAGCAGTAGAACTGATGTTACTCCCTATATGCGTATTGAATTTCCAAAAAAGAAAAAAAAAACCTAAACAAGGGCAGTTTAGTCATATACTTACACAGGTATCCATACCAGTGCCTCTAAGTCTTAAATAAACGGAAATCTTCCCTAGCTGGTAGCAAATACAATGTTTTCAAAAAGATTCATCAGCTCGCAGAGCCCCTCGTACTCCAATTATATCATACATCCCATAAAAAGAAAAGAATGAGGAACGGCCCTGCTGATTCTGATAGCAAATACCATCCTCCTCCCTTGTTTTAAACCCTTATTCACGGCGGCAACTTTCTTGGAATGACTTTGGAACTTTCCAACAAGTTATTAGTATCAACAGATTGTTCCCTGAATTTTGCTCGCACAAAACCGGTTCTTCCTTGCTATTTTCCTAGCCAGAAAACCACTTCTTTTTAAGAAAACACAAGTCTGATAAAAACTTTAATGCATGGTGGCGGCCAAACTCCATTTAACTTAAAATGTAGTGGCGAAATGTATGATTACACCCCTTTCTATTAAACACATGTACATGAAGAATGAAGGCGCCACCTATTGCCAAGAAAGATACAGTCACGCGACGGGCGACGGCACGACGCGAGGGGCGACGGCACGACGCGACGGCACGATGCGACGGGCGACGGCACGACGCGACGGGCGACGGCACGACGCGACGGGCAATGTGTGCGTCGCCTCTTCAAGCAGTCTACTTAGAGGCGCCGAGGTAACAGGCGACGGCACGACGCGACGGGCGACGGCACGACGCGACGGACGACGGCAGGACGCGACGCACGACGGCACGACGCGACGTGTGAAGGTGCGTTGCTTCCTCTTGCAGTGTACGTGCTTAGAAACGGTAATTTAAGAGGCGACCGCACGACGCGACGGGCGACGGCACGACGCGACGCCACGACGCGACGGGCGACGGCACGACGCGACGGACGACGGCACGACGCGACGGTACGACGCGACGGCACGACGTGAAAGCACGACGCGACGCAGATTTGGCGTCTATAGAACACCATAATATACATTAAAATATGACAAGATAAATAGCGAACAAGGCTTAGGCGTATTTATTTAAAAAGAATTGCTTGAAGGTTTTTTTTAATATGATATCAGATTTGGTATTTTGCAAGGGCCGCTGGAGGGAGGTCCATAGCTTGGGACCTTGGAAGGGAATGGCTTTTTGGGCGAGTGTGGTACGGACATTGGGGAGATGATAATGGGTAGATTGTCGGGTTGCATGAGAATGAATGGCGTGTTTCTAGTGAAAACTGATGCAAGACAACATGGAATAACAATCTGAGATATTTGGTGCATGAAGATACCGAGCTGAAAGGTGTAAAGATCATATATATTTAATGTTTTGAGAGAATAGAACAGGGGATCACCAGGGGCTTGGAAATTTGCATTGTTTATAATACGCATGAAGCCTTCTTCTGGAGTACAAGGAGTCTGTTAGGTGACACCGGGATACGTTCCCCCAGGCTAGAATTCCATAGTTTAAGTAGGATAAAACTAAAGTATTATACAAGGTAAACAAAATATGATGGGGGAATAAATATTTTTTTATTCTATTAATAACACCTATATTTCTTGAGACAATTTTACATAATGGTCAATGTGATATTTCCATGACAACTTATTATCAACGAGTATACCTTAAAATTTAGTGCTAGTAGTTTCAGAAATCATTGCGTTATCAATTAGTTATAATTCTTGGTAATTTTTGGAGAGTGCGGCTAAATAACATACACGTGGTTTTCTTTAAGTTTAGAGATAATCTGTTGGATTTGATCCAGTCCGATACTTTAATTAATTCGGAATTTACAGTATTAATTAGAACATCAATATCTTTATGACTGTAAAATACATTTGAGTCATCAGCAAATAAAATGTATGACAAGAGATTAGAAGACCTAGTGAAGTCATTTATGTAAATAAGAAAAAGTAGAGGTCTCAGAATAGAACCTTGAGGAACTCCACAAGTAAGGGTGCGCTGAGACGAGGTTAATTGCTAATTGAGACAAACTGCTTTCTATTTGAGAGATAACTATTAAACCAAGATAACGCGGTACCACGAATACCATAATAATTC
Source organism: Patiria miniata (assembly GCF_015706575.1). Classification (NCBI taxonomy): domain Eukaryota; kingdom Metazoa; phylum Echinodermata; class Asteroidea; order Valvatida; family Asterinidae; genus Patiria; species Patiria miniata. The sequence goes on along the minus strand of NW_024037076.1, from coordinate 21,741,912 downwards.
AACTTTTACAATAAAATGTCGTGATCTAGGGTATCAAAAGCTTTGGAAAAATCTATAATAAGTCTTATAAAAAAATCCAAGTAAATTACATAAGAACGCCTTTAAAGGTGACGAATTCTGATAAACCAGTAACAGTTTGATGTTTAAAAAAAAATCCTGCGGCCCGGTTAAAAGGGAAAATCGTGCAGGAAAAAAAAACAGGTAAAAACTCAAAATTTATAAACGGGTATGTTTAGAGCGTGATGTCAACTTACTGTGAAATTTGAGTTAAGGCGCTCGTGGGGCGAAAAATCAAAGTGCGCAACGTTAGGGGCCGCGCCACGTAGGGGCCATCAACAGGCTACATTAGACTACCGTACTGGATGGAATGCCTGTAGGCATAAGTGTACCGTTTACACTCAACCAAAAAAAAAAGTCCCCCCCCTCAATATTTTTTGTATAACTCAAAAACTACTGGGCACATCTTGCTCAAATTACGACTGATCAGTACAGAAATTCCTTAGCAATCCAGCCATATACTCTTTGTTTGGCCCAAAACAGTGATATTGTGTACAAAATTATGCAATTTATGACAAACTGGTAACCGAAAAAAGTTGCACTTTTGTATACGTGCAAGGTGAGTGTGAACCACAACTTGCACGTATACAAAAGTGCAACTGTTTTCCGGTATCATTCGTCATAAATTAAATTCGTACACATTATCACCTGTTTTGGGCCAAATAAAGAGTATGGCTGGATTGCTAAGGAATTTCTGTACTGATTAGTCGTTATTTGAGCGAGAGGTGCTCAGTATAGTTTTTGAGTTAGACAAAACAGTATTGGAAGGGGGGGGGGGACTTTCTTTTTTGGTGGAGTGTAGTTATGGGCCTCTCAACTGTATAAATTGAAACATGTAATTCGTCGTATAGGCACCCCAACTCCTTCGTTGGCCTAGCTACATGTATGTTGCTTGCATGCTGGTTGCAAACCCCCTTCTTGTTTCGCCGCTGATTTACTAGTTTTAACATGGGGCTAAAAATAATAAATGGAATGCAAAAGTTCCTAAATTTAGGCTCAAATTGCCTTAGAATGCATGAGAAAGCGTAATTGTAGATGTCCGGGGCGACTGGGGGTGGGGGGGGGGGGGGGGGGCGCAGGCCCCTGAACCCAATAGCTTCCGGCACGCCCTCACTCAACAACCACTAATATCAACTTGTTTCCTGAAAGCTAGATCCTTCCCTGACTCGCTCGTATGCATATTAATAACACGACTAGAAAGTTTATCCTGACTACATTAACTTCACATGAGAAAACAGTCGATCACTTGACTTGAAAAACAAAGACGTCCGAAGTGCTTGTAAGGAAGGCCACACTGCTGTCCATATTTTAATTTCCCCCAAAAAAAATCACAAAAAAAAAAAAAAAACCATTTCGACTTTGATGTTATTATACTCGCTCAACTAGTTAAACTAGAATGTGTAGGCAGATGACAGGGTTTGGGGGTAATTTAGGGGTAAACCGTCAATAATACAACGCAATACGATGACACGAAAATAAAAGTGGTGATCCCCGCGGTACACAGTGAGTGCACAAATTAGCGTTTGCATGACATCAACTAAAAATCGAAAGTCGCATGTTCTTACGAAACTGACAAAAATGGGTAATTATAATGACCCTATTTTTATATGCATTATAATTAAAAGAAGACTGCTTTAGGTTGAAGAATGTAACGTTTATATTCTTTATGTTTTCATAGATGGAGTGAATGAGCCTGAATTCTGATTCTGATAAGTCCGGTTCACAATACAGTCGACACCCGTTATAACGAGGTCCGATGGACTTTCACAATACTGTCGTTATAGCCGGAACCTCGCTAAAACCGGAGCGCAGTTTTCCTCATTCGTTTCGTTGTGCACAAGGTACGGTACATGTGCGCGCGTGTTTTAATCGTGCAACACACGTCCGAAGACATGAAAAGGATAGTCGTTTGTTGGTACGTACGTCTGTTATTAATGTTATTAAATATTTAACTGATGGTGATGAATAAATGAAATAAATAAAATACCTTTAAGGGAACATTGTTTAATATTTGAGGACCTGAATCCGGAGGAAAAGGCATCATCGCGGGGATAGGGGAAGAACGATCTGATGGTGTCTGATGTCATAAACCATGATGTTAGTGCTGCAGATCGAGTATTGTGTAGGTGCATGCGACAGCGGAATGTTGTATTTTGACCCTAGTTTAGATGTAGGTCAAAGATGTAGGTGGCAGCATCCCTGTATTTTAATTACCCTGGTCTCCAAAATGTGTGGTTATTATTCTCTCCTGGAGGTGTTGCGCATGCAGCCTAACCTCAGTCCATTACATATGAGAATCTGAGAAGTCAGTTCTGCATAATTAGCGGACCCTTAACTTCTGCCAACTGTGTTTTCTGCATGAAACTATTGCACCTCTTCTTCTCCCTGCTATGCCGGTACATCCATTCTCGAAAGCATAAGTGCATCCTCAAGACTGATCTCACCAGGAGCCATACTTACTAGTCTGCTTATAATTCTGACTATACCAAGTCCTATACACTTGTATCTCATTTAGGTCAATTACAAATACAGTGGAACGCCGCTATACCGAACACCGCTATACCGAACATTCGGCTATACCGATCATCATCCTTGGCTCCCGGTTTTAATGTACAAAACGTACCGAACATTGTTGTTGAAAAAAGTCAACAAATTAACAAAAAAAATTACCGATATGTACACATATTAAACACTATTTGGGCCACTTTTAATTCCCGAACATCAAACGACCCATAGTTACATCGTGTTTGAATGTTGAACGGCGATAGATGGCTATTATATCCCAAGGAATAGAAAGTTTAACCCAATACAAAATGGCCGACATAATGGCGTTGGAAAAAATGGAAACATTGGTTTTCGGATTCAGTAGATCATAACTGTAAGATCTAAGACACGGCATTAAGATCTCAGTGTTGTTTTATTGAGTGCTCATAACCAAGTGAAGAATACGTACACAGGAGACAACACAGAATATTGGGTGTTTCCTGAGGAGTCATATTACAATGGGTTTTCATTGGTGGGAGGTGGTCTGAAGTGGTCTGATGTCTGACCATACTTCTGGCCTGACCTATTATGTATGTCAAGGGTCACACATGTGTACTTACATCCCCCTTTTTACAAATTCAAAACAGTTGAATTGAATGTTTATTTTTTTAATTACACAATTATAATGCATGTCTCCTGTTTTTAATACAAATGTTGTAAAATCATCAATAAATCATTCATACATTATTTAAGATATTATTAGACATTATGAGCAACATTTAATTTTAAAAGGTAACATGTACTGGGTAGTAATAATACATCAGTTGTTTTGTGGGGAAGTACATTGGAGAAATCATCTGAATTTCAAAATTATCTGTTTTTGAATATCAATGCATTTCGATAATTTATCAATGATGCTCTTAGTTTGCTTCTTTTTTTCTTTTTTTTGACTTAACTGATGTTGTTGCTTGATGACCAGTTTTCTGTTACTTTAGGGACAACGTTGGGTTCTTGTAATTTACTAGATGTTGGAATTGTTGTCCTTGTTCGTCTTTGCATGAACATTTGTGCTAGGCTTGCATTTAACCCTTCGACTGGTGTGTTTCGATGGTTTAGTAATGCCAAGTATGGATCTGTCCCATCTTCTTTGGCTTTTTTGCAAGCTGAACAGTCTTTTCAGCTTTTCCATTGCTACGAGGGAAATTTGGTGATGAAGTTACGTGATTGAAATCGTACTCTTTTGCAAAATTCTGAAATTGTTCACTGGAGTATTGCGGTCCATTGTCAGAGATCACTGTTTCTGAAATTCCATATCTCGCAAAGTGTTGATTGCAAATGTTGATCACTTTTTGACTTGTTGGAAATGAGGTCAATTGCAGTGTGACCGTAAGGTCATGGCCATGCAAATTCTGCTAAATGCACTTCAAAAATATGTCAGATTTATCAGAAATTTGCCAAATTCCCATGAATTACTCGAAATACACTATAAACACTTAAAATCACATGCAGATGTTGTAATATTGCTTTAATTAAGGTTCAAATTACATAATAAACAATCTATAGTCATATAAAGGTGTTATGAAATTGCGTAAATTTCAGTCAAAACGAGGTTGCGTCACGACGAAACCCGATTCCCAGTGAACCTCAGCACTTAGACAAAGCAACCTGTCCTATTTTGCAAGGGTTTGTTTGAACAGATTGAAGCTTTTTTAAACAAATCTACCTTTTTTTCGAATTTGCTATGTTTTTCTGTCAAATAACCATTTTTGCAAAAATCTGCCAGAAATCTGCCCCCCAAAAATCCATTCTGTCAAATTTCCTGTCAAACTCGTTTTTTTAACAAAAAAATCTGTCAAAGTTAGCCGAAAATCGGCTAAAACGGTGACTATGGTCAATTGGGTTAACTCAAAGAAACTCGAGTAGTAATCTACAATGAGCAAGTGGTCTGATGTCTGACCATACTTCTGGCCTGACCTAACAAGTATGTATTTCAAGGGTCACACATGTGTACTTACATGTTACAATCACGTTTTCAAAAATGTATAGTTTTGTTAATCCCCCCCCCCAAAAAAAACCAACGAAAACACATTGTGAACCTGACTGCTTTTGAACGTCCAAAGCAAAGCTGGTTATTTTAATTGACGTTGTAACCATCGTCAATATGTTCGGTCTGTGTTTTGCAAGAAATGTTCACCTGTTTAACCACTTGCTAAAGATTGGGACTTGGAACAAATTTCAGGCTTGTTTCCGTGAATCAAAGTCATACCTGTACAACTGGCACGGCTTTCCATGCCGTAAAAAGAAACGCGCGTGCATATCTGTCGTGGGTATTGAACAATCCTGTACCGTTGCCGATTAACAAGAAAAGAGAGGCAAACGTACGTGATAATATTCCCCTCGACGACCTCGTTGACCTCGTTGACAAAAGAAGCCTGATTTGCTTGGAAAATATACAGGAAGCCTGTTCAACAACTGATATTCCAAGCTTATTAAAGAGAACTCCATGGTAATTTGAATGAAGTTCACATAGCTCGAGCGATATCCAGACTTTAGCTGCAATAACCACGCAGGAATCAGACTCTCAATTTCAAGCCAGTTCTACACAAGTTCCACCAGTCGCCGAAACCGACTCGGACATGCTCGCTGTTCAACAACACACAGATTTTGTTCAATTGTGCCACTTGGCTCTCCGTTACGCGAGTGTGATGGTTTCTAACCTGTTCCTGGATGTCTTGCAATCAATTGTATAGCAGAAGTGTTTGAAAAACAATTCGCTAGCTGTCCAGACAGAGATACCGATACCGGACAGTTGGTGCAGTTGGTTGCCATGTTGTCTATGTGTGGATCGTACTCACAATAACTGGTGGCTATTGCAGTGAGAAGAACTTGGCATGAACCAACATCCCCATTTTCATTCATGCATTTCCTAACTCCTCTGGAAATAAAATTAATGTTTATTTAGTTGTTATAAATGTACTTATGGTGATACTTTTTGTGTTGACCTTACTGAAATGTTTTTTTTTTGTTCACGAAAGAGAAATGTATATTATAACTAGCCAAATTCAAAAGACCTTGGTCAAATGAATCTTCATAACAAACTAGACGAGTAACGTAACAAAGCTAATGCATAATTTCGGTGTTACCCTCCAATTTTGTTAGTCTTGTGTTTTTCTGTATATACATCATTATCATGCTACAAAAAAGTGGTATACATGAATTACACCACTTATGGAGACAACTCTGGAACTTGGGACTTTCAACTCTTGACTTTTATCCTGTAGATCGAACAACTCTACTTTTACCTACGGAGCCTAAATTCCCTAATCATCATGGACATGCCTAAGCCCTCTGTTGCTGGAGGACACAGTCACCACACATGGCCCACACTCCGAGCTGCATACATGCTGGGGCAGTTGTATCATAGAGAAAGGATGGACGGGACTCCCGCACAAAACATGACAAATTCAGAACCTCTGTAGCCAAAACATTGCGTGATGAGATTGGGAATTCGAGGTATTCCTTGGTAACAAATGTGGCTATTGGCAATGGATACACCATTGGCACATATTTCTAGTTTTTGTTATTAAGCTGTTGAAATAACCGACTGTAGAGACACTTATTTCACTGGTAGTTATTATGTCTTTTCAGCTTGAGTAGAAGTTGTAATCCTGAGTTACAGTGAAGTCGGTTGATGTCACTTGCCCCCGCTCCCAGAGAAAAAAGAACCCCAAAACACCTGATAATGCATTGCAATGAGCTGTGCTGCAATAAAACGGTTTTTATTTTGTACGTAAACAATTAATTACACTTAAGATGCCTACTATTGGACATACACCACCCATATCTAATTATATTCATTTTTCAACATAGGAATCTTGAATGATTTGGTAATGTATAGCAGTGGTGCGGTGAGTCATTTTCTGAGTCTTACGGGTAAACTTACAACAGGGCTTTCAGTTTCCATTGTTGTTGCATTCGAAGGGGGGGGGGGGGGGGGAGGGGAAAAAAAGAAAGAAAAGAAAAGAAAAGAAAAGAGGTGTGAAGTCATATTTACTATTAATTAATACACATTTAACAGAATGGGGGTGTCAATGGGGGTGGGTGGGCAAATGTCCCCCGCCCACCCAAAAACAAAATGATCGATTGAGAATATGTAAGAGAGAGTACAAGGATTTGGGAGGAACAATTTGCTTTGCCCCGCTACAAAATATTCTGGCGACGCCCATGCATGGGCGTCGCGAGGGAGGGGGGGGGGGGACAAGAAAGACAAACATTGATATTGCTGTTAATTTCATGGGTGGGATGGGTAAATGTCCCCCTGCCCACCCTCGAAAAAATGATCAATTGAGAATATGCTAGAAAAGTACAGGGATGTTTTGGGGAACAAAATGTGCTTTGACCCCATCTAGAAGAACCCCCGCCCATGGCTCCAAGCCTCATTTTGAAAGGGCATATCAAATTCCATCTCCAATGTGTGCGTTTAGAGATGGTTCAACATTTTACCGCAATCTATGAAAGGAAAATATTGGCCTATACTTCACAGAGGAAAAAAAATGTATTTAAGATTGGAGACTATTTGATTTGGTGACTTTTAAAGTATTTGTAATGACAAATTATAATGGATACTTATAGCGCTTTAAACTAAGATCAAAGCGCTTTACATTATTATTACCCCTGATCATTGGGCAAATGAAACATTCTAAATACAATATCAGCTCCCTGGGCAAGGGTGGATCGGGGGGGGGGGGGGGCCAACGGGGGCCATGCCCCCCCCCAAAAAAAACCCCGAACCCAATTTTTTTTTGAAGTGACGTTTTTTGATGTTCTGGATCCGCCCTTGTCCCAGGGGATTATACAGCTCGATGCAGCCACTTCGGCGCAAGGCAGCTAAAATCAATTACAATCTCTGCCCTCACATGTGCCCATTTGTACCTGGGTGGGGAGAAGCAATCAATTAGTGACAAATTAAGTGCTTTGCCCAAGGGCGAAATAGCTAGAATTATTTTATGTCATGCACTTCTCTTTTTTTTTTGCCATAACTGATTGCAATGGTACCTCACCAGTTTTGCTCTCATACCCAAACGGAGAAGTTTCAACAGTTCGTACAATGTAGCCACGAAACATTCTTACGTTCGCTCAGAGCAAACTTTTTATTATGCCCTGCAAAAAACAAGAAAGCCATAATAAAAACATGTATTTTTAGATGATACGCTATTTGTTACATATTAAAGTCCAGGGACTCAGAGGCTACGACAATTTCCAAATTGAAGTCTACCGACACTGTTTCTGTTTTTGAGCAGTCATAATGTGAACCAAAAAATACATAGATCACGTCTCCCATCATAGGCAGCTTTTTTCTGCTTCTTATACTTTGACTGGATGCTGGCTTAAAAAAAAAGTCATCACAAATTAATATTCATGAGTACAAACGAGGAAGAACAACTGTTTTCATCAAAGACAAATGGACAATAATTTCACCCCTCTCATTTCCAACAAGCCTCCTTCTACAGTATCAGATTTAGAGGGGGCGGTTGCAATCCCCTCCGCTGTTCAGCAGCTGCCTAATTTTATAAACTATTAAAATGGGACCAAAAAATAAAAGAGCAAACTTTTATTATGCCCTGCAAAAACCAAAAAACACAAAATGTATTTTTTAATAGAAAATAAGCATATTATGTTGCTTATATGCAGAAACTTAATGATTCGTACAGTCTAGCCACGAACCATTCTTTCGATAATTCAGAATACGTCTGTGCAAAGACAAATCAGCCATAAAACGTGTATTTGTAGATGATAGGCATTGTTACATAAACTCCAAGGACTTTAGAGGCTCCGTCAATCTCTTCTTATCAGGACTTATTTTATACTGATATTCTTAGAGTACTTTTTCTATTGTTTGGGGGGCCAAAACTGATTGTCATCGTACCTCACTATTTCCTGCCATGCTTTAATGCAGGAGAGTCCTTACAATGCGGCCACGAACCATTCTTTCGTTAGCATAGAGCAAACTTTTATTATGCCCTGCAAAGACCAAAAAGCCACAAAATGCATTTTTTTTAAAAGAAAATAAGCATATTTTGTTGCTCATGCAGAAAATTAATGATTCGTACAGTCTAGCCACGAACCATTCTTTCGATAATTCAGAACATCATTTTATTACGTTTGTGCAAACACAAAACAGCCATAAAACGTGTATTTTTAGATGACAGGCATGTGTTACATTAACTCCAAGGACTTTAAAGGCTCCGTCAATTTCCAAATTGAAGTTTGTCGTTTTTATTTTCGGGTAGCCATGTGCAGCACCAGAAATGCGCTTCAAAAGTTAGATTATGTCTTCCATATTATTTGCTGAGGCAGCAACCAACTTTCAACAGAGCAAACAGTGATCAAACTCCTTTTGTGTGTGTGCGGAAGTGTGGTTAGGGTTTGTGACTCATGATCAGAGGGTCAGGGGTTCGAATTCAGCTGCTGGCCATATTTTGTGTCCTTGGGCAAGCCACTGCATCCACACTTGCCTCTCTCCACACAGGGTGTAAATGGGTGCTGGTATTAGCTGGGGAGTAACCTGCGATGGACTAGCATCCCATCCAGGGGGAATAGAAATACTCTCTGAAACCGGATATGAATGTCGGCGCTGCCGTATATGGGCCACATTTGCTCCTGACAGACTTTACTACTTAATTACTACTCTTTATCATCTAAAAAGTGGTGGGTAAATGCCCCCCTGCCCACTCTCGAAATAAAGATAAATTGAGAATATGCTGGCAAAAGTACAGGTATTTTCTCTCTTTTTTTGGGGGGGGGGGCGAAACGTGCTTTGCCCCCCTCTAGAAAAAATCCTGGCGACGCCCATGGCATTCGACGTGGCAGTCCCTGGCGGGTGTGTGGGTGCGTGTGTGTGTGTTCTCCATAATTATTTGAATAATAATCTAAAGTCTTTTTTTCCCGAACAACAAAGTTTACCGTACAGATGAGCCAGTTGATTGGCCAAGATCCATTGATCACGCCCCTTTGTTTCAGCGAGGAATGTGATTTGCCAGGACGACCGTCATGACGAGCTGTCACGACGAACCGTCATGACTAACCGTCCAAAACGAAAGAACGCTACAAAGAGTCAAGTCGAGCCGAGTCGCCAAAAATTGTGACTCGAGTTATTGACTCGAGTCATTACAACTCTGGTATTGTCATCCGATTCAGCCCCAACGTGCAGAAAGCGGCATGCTTCCTTTAGCAGGAATCAATGATATGTCGACAACACACCCCACCTCCCCCCCCCCATTCAAAGTGCTCTGGCGACGCTCCTGGCCGGTACATAAGTACCTAAATTTGCAGGGTACGGACACGTAAATTTATATTGGTCCTAGCTCTTTGATTTGATTCCTATATGTTTACGTACGTTGTAGCCTTCAAGATTACGGTCAGGTTACTTACGCCTGTGTTCTTGAGCAATCAAGCCCCGGACATTATGGAGCTATCGTGAGTAACAACACTTGATACTGTTCATACACGGAGTTCATTCTATCAGTTTCAACTCCACCAAATGTTTTTTGGAATCGACATCTTGAAAAGATGAACTTAATCTCATTAAATTATCTTTAAATTTAATATTTTTTAATTTAACGTTAATTAATATAACATGGTTTAAATTTCAGTTGGGAAGCAAACAAACAAAGAAACCTAAAATACTGAGATTTATTGTCTAAACCTTCTTCAGTTTTGATTATTTTTCCCCCGAAATAATTGAACATAATTTTATTATCCGAATGGTCGTTGGTATTATGTGCGCTTACCATAATATCTGAAGAAGCTCAGGGTACAAAAGTCGATCGTGCGCTCGGTGTGATTAGAATTTTATTGTGGAATTTTATATTTTATAAATATACAGAAAAAATAGAACGAATCCGTGCAGTCGTAAAGTTATTAAAATCTTAGCCGATGTGTTGCCATAGAAATGATGTTAAGTCCCGTGATAAAAATCTTTCAAAATGTAATGATCTGATCTTGGAACGTCAAAGAATTCGTTTGGCATGAACGGGATGTGGAATTTCATCAAGGGAGACAGTGCACATCAAAGAAATGTCAATCGATATTGGAAGGAAGAGACACACACAATTAAGTGTCTAGTTTTCCGTCATCTTGCATTATTTGATACCAAGGTTGGAAATGATTTTTAAGTGCTGCACACGTACTTAATTTCCCGAGAAGATGTTGCTTTTAGCTAATTACATTGGCAATCGATGGCTTTCTTATGGTGATTTAATTTGCTAATGCGCACTCTGGGGCTTGGCATGTCAAACCAACTAGAAACTCGTTTGTTTTTTACGCTAGCTGCGCCCATTATATCCATCTTCTTCGCCCCGTTGGAGTACAGAAATCGTTGAGTATTTTTTCAGTGACTTTAATATTAAGACATACACCATTTTTAGGTCGAATATTGTTCAGTCTACTGATGTTGCTGGTCACATAATTATTTTCTCAAACCAACTTTTCGGTTTCAACCATAAGGCTGATTTGCATATTACTGGGACACAGATTATACTATTGGAGGAATTGTATACAGAAATGTATTTTAGTTTGTAAATTGTATGTTCATGTAACATTGGCCTTTGAGCGATGAAGTCGGCATAATTTCTTAAAAAGAGGAGCAATCAAACCTAAAACAGTTCAAGGGCATTTGTTTCTTGCTTTACTCTTAATTGCGGAAGGCAAATGCAAAAAAATGTTCCCGTTATATTTGTTTAATTCATATTTAACACGGAAAGTCCATCTATATACACTTATACAAACATGAATTGCTCTGCAGATAGGAAGCTTTGAAGAAATCCTGTTTTTTTCTTAATGATTACGCATTACTGTTGGGTGATTAATATTTCATATACAGGGTGACCGAAAAGAAATGCAACCCTAAAACATTGGCCTTTTGAAAAAAAGGGAGTCGGTGGATTTTTATGTTTTGGGTATCAGATTAAAGCTGAGAGCTTTTTTTTTTTAATACTGAAAAATCATGAAAATAGCACTTTGGGTTGCTGAGAAAATACCAGTTATGTAAAAGTAGTCATTTTTCATCCTGTGCACATGTACTTCAAAAAGGCACTTCCACGAACAATACAACCGCGAATTTTGCAATGCAATGGGGCGTGATCTAATATGCAAATTAGACGCATGCGCATCAGTGTCACAACCAACTCACCAACCAACTCAATCAACATACCAACCAACGTACCAACCAACATACCAACCAACCAACAGAAGCAGCTCAAACAGCTCAAGCCCACGGCGTGTCTCACACCGCCGTGATGGGAAAAGGTACAGTGAAAATCCCTCTTTTGTGGTAATATTTTGTTTACATGATGAAAAATTAATTACATAATGTTTACATAATTATCGCGGCAGCATCGCGTCAACGCAGCTTGTGAAATATTGTCCAATCAAATGATATACAAACGGACGCGGAACGCGCCAAAATCTGAGACAATTAAAACTTAACGAGCACAATTCCATAGGGTTTTCTAAGGGCGTGGCTAACTCGAAAACGGCGATAGGTCAATTGACCTCTTTTTTTTATCTAATACCCAAAACATGAAAAATGTACCGATCCCTCAGGCAAATGTTTTAGGGTTGCATTTTTTTGGTCACCCTTTTTAAGCTCCATAGATTCAATGCATGCCCTCCCATTTATTCGCAGAATTCTCTCTTCCGCATAAAAACTAACTTCCTCTCGACTTATAATTATGTATAATTATAGGCTTGTATAGACTACGTGAAGTTTAAGAATAGTGGTTTTTCATACCAAAATGCTTGTTAAATATTGTACTTTAGAGAGGGAGAAATAAGCCAATATTTCATCTCAACTTTTGACGCCGATCATCAATAACAAACCCACGCCAAATAGGGAATTGTTGTTAACACCCAAGAACGAACAATGTTTCTAGGTAAATTGGACCAGTTGGGAAATAAACTTGTGGATGTACGTGCGTATGTGTACACCAAGGAAGAGAACTATCGCGATGTCAGCTACAGCCGTAATGGATGTTAGACTAGGCCAAAAACTTCGTTAAAAATATATTTGTTTTTGCTTTTATTAACAAGTACGATGGTAAATCAAAATAAATTTCGTATGTGGAGAAGAGAGACAGTTGAAGAGTAAATAAAAAAAAACTTGAATTGGATGAATAAACAATTAATAGGCCCCTTGCACGGAAGTTTGATTCTTGTCTTCAGGAAACTGTAATGAGAATTGGGACTGAACAAAAAAATGATGAAAACTATAGAGATTTCGCGTTTGTACCAGTACCAGATACAAACGCAGCGTGATTGGGCACGAATCTATTTAATTGGGTTGCAATTGGGAACAATCAGATGTCCCTCTGCCTGATCGGTTTTGCATCTTCTGGAGAACTCTGCCGATTAGACTAGAAGAAGAGAAAGAATACAAGCTGTAAGTCTCCCAAAAAAAGCATAAATGACAATAGAGCCTGAAGTTCACCCCTGCTGGTGCGCTTCCAAAGACCATTGAATAGGAAAATTAACGTGCAAAAATGTTAAAATTTGTAATTGTTTTTGGTATATTGATTTCTTAAGAAAATCACCCCGAAAAAAACCTTTTTAAATTGTTAAGAAAACCAACGCAAAACCAAAGGCTGTAGTGGTATGGGCACAGAAATCGAATAATTTGAAAACGGTGACCGGATCCTAGAAGACATTTTATTCTCCTCTTTAAGTTTCCGTTTTCACCCAATGACCGCCACAAAATTATTTAATAAATTTTCATCTTTGTACGAGTACGCCGAGTTCCAATAGTCACATGTAGGCCAATTTTAGATTTTCAGAAGTTAGAGGTAATTTTTTTGGCACGATAATTTCTCGAGTTTTCAGTTTCCATAAATTGAAATGCTAGTAACAATTTTACAAAGGCAATTTTGTTGGCATAGGCCCTACATTTTTGCGAGTATAGGGCCTATACATATGCGGATACGATGTCCATAATCGTTCACTTCTCGTGCACATCGACGATTTGTTTCAATGATGCGTAACGATTTTTTCACTTAGGCGCTATATTCAACATAATATAGCATCGCTCAGGTATAAAGATGAGTCTGCAAATTAAGAAAACACCAGATCTACTTCACCAAATTTCAGGCCGACAACTTGAAATAAGTGAACAAAAAGTTGTGTATAAACAGAAAAATAACACCTTAAATTAAGCATCTATCTTGGCGGCAAAATTCGAAAATAGCACGGTCAGGACATTTTTATTGGGGATGTAATAATCAGAACAATCTACCGAGAACTCACTCCCTTAGGTCCATTACCGTGTTACTGATGACATACACGATGGATTATACAGGAATATCTCACTTGTAATCAGTAATTTGTCTTCTCCAAACAAAGAATGTAGTCCGGTCAATTTAAGATAAGATCTAGAACAAATTGCAATAGAAACCATTCAAGCGTCAAATGACTTTACATAAATACATAAACAGCATGTGAAAAAAAAATCTAATCGTTTCTATGGAGTGGAAGGGTGTTTTTCAAGCATTTTTGTTCAGAAAAAATTTTGGGACATTTTGTCCTCGAACAATTCGTCTGGTGACTCGATGCGATTTACATGTTTATATAAGCTAATGTTTAGGATTCATGACCACATGCGAGTGCAGCAGACGACTGTTTCAAATTATAATTTTATACAGGGCACTACGGATGGAGTGGACGATTTTCCGCCAAAACTTTGCGCAATAAGTCCACAGACGAGATACAATTATTTGCAAAAGAAAGGGCCGGGGATGTCTAAACATCATTTTGATCATACACAGATGGAAAGCGGTTGGACAGTGTATGCATGGACCGTTTTAAAGTAAAGCGAAATTCTTTAATTAAAAATTAACGATTGAGCGTCTGAAAATGATGTGTTGGATTTGATTAAGAAAATTCAGGAATTACTGGGATCAGGTTGTGAAGCTTACAGTGCATATTGTTAGTACATGAAAATATGAAACAAAACACTTCAAAACACTTGGATCACAAAGAAAACAAGGTTAATAGGCGAGGTTGATGAGAAACAGATGTAGTTCTGTACATTCCATGTTTTTCATAAGTACGGTACAGTACGGTACAGTAACAGCCAAATTGAGAAGATCATGATTGAGGTACGAAAATTCATTGAGACTTCTGCTTGTACAGTCAAGAGTGAAATGAACTACTCCAGAAAAGCATACTTGAGTCCCAACAAAAGGATTCTTTGGATGGAACAGACCTCGCGTTGTTATTACTTTAAAAAAAATGATCTCATTGGCACGCCCCCCCCTCCCCCCGCCTAAGGCTTTGATCTGGGAAACTTGTATTATTTGTAGACGTAATACACTTGTTACACTATATGCCTTTTCTCTAAAGCGCAGAATTCAGATAAAAATAATTTCACTGCAACATTTTAATCCCGTTAATTTGCCAGGATTTAGTAAGGTTTTTTGAGTAAACGTTTATTTTTTGGGGACAATTTATATCTTATTTATAAGTTATGCCAATGACCTAAATTCAACACAAAAGAAACACACGAATCTCGGATTTCGGATATTTTCCCTAATATTTAAAATTTGACTCTGGCCTATTGGCGTAGACACCTGAAATTTAAATTTAAATGGATCTCTTTGTGTATATCATTTTCCGCCCTTTATTCAAGTAGACCTGTTTATACAAAGATTTTCTATGAAACAAAAGTTTTTTTGGGCAAAAAGTTATCTATTTTAACCAATAAATATTTCGGGAAGAACAAAAATCTCAAATTTCTTGTGTTTTTTTCAAGAAAATATCCTATATTATTATGCGGCAGTGTAAATTACAATATATTGCAATAATTGGGGGACATAGAAAAGTCGTCTGCTGTGATCAGTCGTGTCTCGCGAAGTCTCATACGGATTTTCTGACGAGTAACGGGTGCAAAAGAAAACATGACGCTCTCCATACGGCTGTTACGTATGATGAAAAGATAGTAGCGAAAAATTATAAAAACACTTTTTCACTCCTTTGATGGAATTAGATTTTCAGTATGTTAAATAGTGATATTTCCTTAGCGTGATAGCATTAAAATAAATTCTATTGCAATTTGTTCTAGGTCAGGCCCTGTTTTGTTCTAAATTAACCGGACTAATGATTTGACGCGGCATATACGGTGGAAGTACAGCTCATATAGTCATGCAGGAATATTCCTCCATGCGTCTATCTAGTGTATGACACAAATGATTAGGTATCATGGAAAATATAGAGCGGTGCGTTTCGGCCATTAAGCACGCCTTGGTATCGCCTTAAGCATTGAAGACTGGTATGAAATGAAATAAGACTAAGAACGTGCCTCCCCTGGTAATAAGCGTGTTACCTACCCATTACAATGTCATCAATGGCTTGTTGACACAGACATCGTGGTCTAATTTCAAAAGATAATGTGACACGTATATATGCATCAGTGTTATCTGCCAGATGGAGCCAAGGTGAGAAGAGTCGGAAGGACTATGCAAAGACACCCACTGGTAAAGAAACGTAAAGAACAAGCCGACTTTCCTTCCCCGTTAAACCCCTCACAGAACTTGTTGCGTGCCGGATATGACGAGTGCACGCATTTACTGGCTAATGTGATAAGAGGCAGTGCGAGGGCGGCGGTTGCTTGACTAGGCAGTTTGCGCTCTACCGCCCATGCGTTTACTCCATCAGCGTCAACCTGATACCACTGGAAACGATAATTACGCAGTTTTTCCCTGTAACGAGAAGATTTGGATGTCCCAGCGGGTGTATCCCATGCTTAAAAAAAAACCCATCTTGTCATACCTCGCATTTGCCAAACTGACCGGTGGACTTCACGAAGGCTCATATAATAAGGACATCCATCCCATCTTTGAAGCCGTTAGTATAATACATCATTTATCATATTCATCAGCAGTTTTTAAGCCGCTTGCAGCTTTTTGATCAACCAGTCTCGGCGTCACTCTCCCGTTCTATTGCACCTGTTTCGATTTCAAAGAGGACTCTGTTTTTTTTTTACTGGTGTCATAATCAGAAGACTCATCATCTCAAGACTACCGAAAGCACCGTCTGCAATTTCAAGATCAATAGCACCAGCTCGTTTTTCTTTAGTGGAAAGGATGGGTACAGTAAGAGCAACAGTCGCTTTCGTCTACATCATTTCCTTTTTAATACTATGGAGCACAGTTGTCCAAGGTAAGCATTTGAACTATCTGTGTATACAATTTGTTTTCTTTCGTTTGTTTGCCTTTTATGTATTTTCTGCATAATTTATGTTTGGCCTCGGAGCGAATCCGCTAATTAACGTTATTTAATTATCGAGTCCGTCGGATGATAACATTGTGCGACTTCAAGGTTGGCTTGTAATCAATAATATGAAGGGTAAAAGGGGTGACGTCATCCACGCTTTTCAGTTTACTCCAGCCTAAATATAACGAAGTCTTTGGTTCCTATACTTTTGTGAGGCTGAATCTGGCAGTATCTTTTTTACTCAAGCGTAATGTTAGTAATGCTAATCCGCAGCATACACCAACATAGCGAACATCATTAACTGTGAATTCAAAAGCATACATCATGTCTAGTTATCTTGGTAATAACGATTCTATCGCGTTTGTACTCTGTAAGTTGCTATAAAGCTCTGACGTGAAAATCCATTTGCGCAATGGGCACCACCCAGTACCTCGGAATGTTGTGAGCTTGACAATTGTTTTTCAGTGTACATACCCGCTCGATTTGTATAATTTGGTTTGCTTATTTTGATTAAGTTTGTTTCTCGGCATTTTTCAAAGGTGTATGTCAAAGGAAGGAAAGATAATGCACTAAAACCTTTTTTTTTCTAAACATTTGGGTTAAACTTAGCGTTATTATTGTTATTATTAATTTCAATAATTAACAACAGCAAATACATACAGGAAATGGTTGAATTACAACACAATAATTAAAAAAGATTAATTAATTAGATATTTACAAATCGATAACAATGCATAGAAAATAGTAACATGAAACAGCAAAAACACTAAATCAAAGGGGCAAAAATTAAAACAAAAGTTACTTGACACATTGCACACATCTATTAATAATAAAATTATCCGCAACTAGGCCCAGCCGGTGTTAAACGTACTTGTTTATACCGGCCTAAACGTACTTATTTATTCCCATTCATGAATACCTTTCGGTCAAAAAGTCAAAACAAGTCAAAAATTCATAAATTTCCAACGATTTTGTTCAACAATTTTACTTCATGTTTTATGAAACACCCATCTGCACATAATATGTGCCTCGCGCGCAGTGCTAAGAATCTCCTTATAAAGAAATTGGTGCGCGCGTAGACCACACACGTGACGGGCTCTGTAGCCAAGGGGAATGGGTAAACTGTCTTTAGTTAGTTTTTTATTATTATCAAATTTGAAAATTTGGATTAATAAATTGGCCAAACGTTAAGACTATGGATGAAGCTGTTGTTACATCTGCAATTTGTTACGCAGATTGAACTCTCTTTGGTGGCACAATTATTCATATCACACCTGCAATTGTTTCTTAAGCTTTATTTTGTGTCATTGTAACTCGTAAAGACAATCCACGCATGGACCTTGTAAACTAGACCCGTCCCTTGACACATAGAACCAGTCGGACATTTTGCCGAACCTCAAGCTACGAATCCGGGAACGTGATCACTGTGCTCACATTATGCTCCCTTCTAGTGTTCAAAGCTACTGCCCCATGACGGATTAACTGAACAATAGCTAGCATAATGCTTTATCCATTGTAGGGGGCCTTCGTGACAGAATTGATAGCGTGCCCGGATCTGTCTATTATGTACTGGCCGGTCGGGCGTTAGTCTTTGCCTCTCGTCATTTGCGTTCATAAAGTTTTCCTTTTCCAATTATAACCTTAAAATTCAAAGAAGAGTGATAAAAACCGAACCTGTTAAAGTTTGAGTTCAGTGGATATTACGCTTTGCAACACAATGCACAAGAAAATGCCTATTATATATAGAGGAAGTTACAAGAAGCACGTGCACCTCTTTTGTACAAGTCATTATAGTGAATTCCTCAATACATAGCAGTTGAAGTATCTATATCAGACTGCGATGGTAAGGACTAAAGGAAACTTCCTACTGGAAAGCGATCAAATGGGTTACAATTTTAAACGAAAACATATTAATTGGAAAGACCATTTAAAAGTGACAACCATCCTTTAAAAATTTGCCGTTTTTGTGTTATTCTTACGAGAACGAATTTCAGGGATCAACATTTTGAGTCTCAAAAATCGAGTTGTTTGGGTGGTAGTCGTGATTCCGGTCGCACATCCACAAGTTCATCACATGCTGCGGACGTGTGGGTGAACTTGTACATGTATGTACACCCACACGGATTGAATCGTATACCGTCTGACATCATGGAAACAGGACTGGGGCGAAATCATCCTCGTCCAAGGAGACTTATATTTACGTCAAGAATTACGTATACGTATGCCACAAAATGTCCGCCGCGTCAGAAGTAAACCGACTTTACCCCGTCTTTTCCGAGGAACAGCGCAACATTAGGTTATTTTTCTTTCAACCAGACCTTTGAAATTACGATAAGTAAACAACCTTTAAAATAAAACTGTCGGCGATTTACGAGTGTAGGCCTAATTATTGCACAGCGTCAGATAGCCGTCCTTTGAAACAAATTCTACAAGTATTTAGGCCTAGTCGTAACAAGGTTATAATTTCATAATCTTTCGAATACGTGCTTTATATTGAGGAGTTTTTCAAGAGTATTGGTCGTTGTGAAATTCTTTCCTGAACTAATTATTTTGATAATTTCAATTTGTATTAAGTTTTTCCCCTTTTTTTCTAGAAATGACATCATTAAAATAATATCGATCATTATCATGTCGTCACGTCATATAGTCAGTAACGTCCTTGTGTTGAAAATCTAATAACGGCCAAGCCATAGCATGCAGGTCACTATTGCTAACAAATCTATGTGGTAATATCCCTGTTGGGTTTGAATGGTGTCGATTCTTTCGAGTGATTCTTTCGAGTGTATAGTCTTGTTGGCACAAGGCCATGGACAACTGGGGAAGACGGACCGTGTGGCTTCAAAACGGGAGCCCTCAAGTTGTTATCTCGATCCAGCACTGACTGCGTGGTGATTAGCATCGAGCATGCAGATAGTGTCAAAAGCCGTGTTCCCATTGGACCTTTGGGTAAAACGGGTCCTCCAAAAATGCGTCAACAAGCGTCAACAAGCATCAACGGTCGTCAACAAGCATCAACAAATATTGTATATGCTTTTGAACATTAAAATAGCTTTATATGGTAAAAAAGCAATAAAGAACATCTTCTGCATATCAATTAAAGTTAAAATTATTTAAAAACTTTTTTTTTGAACGCGAAATGTACGACGAATTTGCCGATCAGTGATGCCCGCCATCTTGTTTGGATGGCGCTGTACACTTCGCGCATTCGTAGTATGGCTGTGTACACTTCACGCATGCGTAGTACGGCTAGTTTCACGTAAACAAAATGGCGGCCAACTCAAACTCGACAGAGTCGTCGTACGTTTCGCGTTGAAAAAAACCCCAACTTTTAAAATAGTTTTTACTTTCATGTATATGCTGAAGGTGTTCTGTGTTGCCATTTCTACCATATGAAGCTGTTTTTGA
Organism: Patiria miniata; assembly: GCF_015706575.1. Taxonomy (NCBI): domain Eukaryota; kingdom Metazoa; phylum Echinodermata; class Asteroidea; order Valvatida; family Asterinidae; genus Patiria; species Patiria miniata. The sequence continues at coordinate 21,721,707 of NW_024037076.1, read as the reverse complement.
TTTTCCAAAACTTCTAAAAATTTGTTGATGCTTGTTAACGACCGTTGACGCTTGTTGACGCTTGTTGACGCATTTTGGTAGGACCGGGTAAAACCTATAACGGAGACCGTTATCAACTTTACGGAGACTGTTATCAACTAAGTCCATCACGGACAGCCGGTAAACTTCCCAAGTTATGGACTGTCGCCATATCATTATTGAAAGCTTTACGGTCCGTTGTTGGAAGTTTATGTATACATAACACAGGACCAAATGGGTCAGAATTGCATTGTTTATTTTAACAGCACTCAAAAACCCGTATACGGACGGCCACTACTATTTAAAAACTAACGTTATTATGATTGACTTCCGTGTAGTATACATACAAATCGTCACCGACACCCGAAGTAACACTTACCGTGTAAAGCATTTTTTTCGATTTTCAGTTTTTTTGATTTTTAAACATTATTCATCAAGGCCTACCATTGCACGAAGTTTCAAAGCTTCAAGAGCTTTACTTTAATAATTACGCTAAGTATCCATGGCAACTTTTGCGCAAAGTGACAATTTCGTTTTCACAAAGTAACACTCAAGTTCCATTTTCCTTGCAATGCATGGCGCGCACTCTGCTCATAAGTGAGCAAAACGTTTTCACGAAGTAACACTCTTCTTGTAACAAGTTGTATGAGCGCGCGCGCGCTGAGAAGTTGCACTTTCCTCGTGTTAAATACATTGAAGAGTGTTACTTCGTAAAAACAAAAATTTACAGTTTCGCAGCTTTTTCGGTTTCACGAACTAACCTCATCTTTTTTCTCTTATTTCTTGTTTATTTAATACACAAACGAGTGAAAAACAGCAGATTTAATAAATTCAATTCATCAAGTGTCCACAACGAGAAACCCACTGAAATACTCTGTCGTTTTGACGCAAAGTGTTGTTTTAGAAGGCGTTCAACTTTATTGCCGTTTTCTCCGATTGCTAGTTTTACTGGTATGTAGATGGGTGTTACTTCGTGGTGTCGGTGACGAAATATTGAGTGGCTCAGCGTGGAATGGGAGGAATATTATCGCAAGGTAAAATCTGGACTTTTCCATTTCACGAGGCGAAGCCGAGTGAACTGGAAAAGTCCAGATTTTACCGAGCGATAATATTCCTCCCATTTCACAATTTAAAGCCACTCAATATTTGTTTTATGATACATTTGAACTCTTTTTCAACACGAAACTGGAGGAAAATCTATTTCTCTAGTCCAACCACCCCACGAAAATGTTTGAACCCAACGCTGTACGCTGCTCTTTGGAACAATACGCGCAACGCGGAACGCGGAACGCGCACACCAGCATGCATTTGCACACAAATACCGCGTCATGATCCTAACTGTTGAATAGTATTTCCCATTCCCCATGGGCGGGTAGTACTTTTTGAGCCGCGGCGTGAATGGGAGCAATAACGAATGCCATGTGATGTGAGTTCCATCAATCAAATGACTAGGATCTGTATGTCAGTTATATAAAACTTAATATTGACTGCTTCGAGTGGTGTATAGTGAAACTAACCTCCCGAGGTGATCCACGAAGCATTCTCTTTTTCCCGAGGCGAAGCCGAGGAAAATTAGAATGCTCCATGGATATGAGGGAGGCTAGTTTTACTACACCACGAGATAAAGCAGTCAATATTTGTTTTGTAACACCTGTCCCACAGATTCTGCTTGATTTTAAGCGATAACTGAGTAAATTTAATCTAAATACAATTAAAATGTACTTCAACTTGAATACGAAATTGGTTGAAAATTTACATGCACTTTACAAACTTACCCCTTCACGAAAATGTTTTAACCCCGCTCTGTCTCGCACTAGCGCTTGGGAACAATACGCGCAACGCGCACACGCATACATGCATTTGCAACAATCCGGTTCGTTAGCAACTTCTCCCCAGGGCTTACTTTATTTCCAACCTTTGTTCCAATAGTAAGCCCTGGATCAATCTCGACCCCAGGGTGTCTAGCAGTACGCGCCCATCACTACCTGCTCTATAGTGATGGGCGCGTCCAATATGGATCATTTACATGTGCAAGATTTTTGAACACGTATGCAAATGAGGAATAGTCTGGTGCATGTATGTGCGTTACATTATCGTTCGGTTTTGTAGGCGGTGTCTGGGGTAAAAACAGAGTCAATTCGTCGCTGCGCGAGCACAGCGTGAGTTACGAAGACAAGATTTATTTAATTAAACTGTTACGATCTTATCGAGACAACTTTGCACTTTACAAACTTACCCCTTCACGAAAATGTTTTAACCCCGCTCTGTCTCGCACTAGCGCTTGGGAACAATACGCGCAACGCGCACACGCATACATGCATTTGCAACAATCCGGTTCGTTAGCAACTTCTCCCCAGGGCTTACTTTATTTCCAACCTTTGTTCCAATAGTAAGCCCTGGATCAATCTCGACCCCAGGGTGTCTAGCAGTACGCGCCCATCACTACCTGCTCTATAGTGATGGGCGCGTCCAATATGGATCATTTACATGTGCAAGATTTTTGAACACGTATGCAAATGAGGAATAGTCTGGTGCATGTATGTGCGTTACATTATCGTTCGGTTTTGTAGGCGGTGTCTGGGGTAAAAACAGAGTCAATTCGTCGCTGCGCGAGCACAGCGTGAGTTACGAAGACAAGATTTATTTAATTAAACTGTTACGATCTTATCGAGACAACATGCAGTATCACATTTCATATTAATATGAACAAATTGGAAAGGAAGGGAATATTTTTGAGAAGGCGTACACGAATGATCGTGAAAACACGTACTGCACGTTGTGAATAACAACACCAAGTACACGATAAAAATCCATTACTAGCCAATTGCGATATCGAATCAGGATACAGGAAGAAAGTTTCCTATCCAGGGCTTACTATTGGAAACACGGTTGGAAATAAAGTAAGCACTGGGGACGAGGTTGGCCCTGGATAGGAAACTTTCTTCCTGTATCCTGATTCGATACCGCAATTGGCTAGTAATGGATTTTTATGTTGTTATTTCCAACATGTATTACTTGTTTTGCACGTTCATTGTAATTATTACGTCTACACCTTCTCAAAAATAATCCTTTCCTTTCCAATTTGCTCATAGTAATATGAAATGTGATACTGCATATTGGCTGGATAAGATTGCAACATTTTAACTTTAAAAAAAAAAGTATTCCTCATTTGCATACGTATCCAAAAATGTTGGATATGCAAATGATCCAATACCAGGATGAGAGAGCGGGTAGTGGTGGGGGTTGACACCCTGTGAACGGGGTTGTGGGATGGGAACTTGCTTCATGTATCCTTATTCGGTAGCGCAGGTAGCAGGTAATGGATTTTTATATCGTGTAGGCCTACTTGGTGTTGTTATTTCCAACATTCCCATGCAAAGTCAAAAAAGCCATATTTAGTTACAGACGATAAGCATTATGTTGCGTAAAACTCAGGAGCTTAAATCCGGGGGGATAGGGGTATATATCCCTCCCACTTTTTGACCGGGGTGGATGGCCTATTGAGTCATCCCCCCACACTTTTTTGTGATGAGAAAAACAATGCGGATTTTGAGGTAAAGGTTTACGAACGTTCCCCAAACTAAAAAGTATTCAATGGCACTGAAAGTGGAGAAACAAAGTACAAAAGCTTTAAACATGTATTCATAAATACCTAAGACAGTTTACACATTCCTATTGGTCGAGAGCCCGTCACGTGGCCGGTCTTAAACGGATGACAAAGACATGGCTAGCTGGTCTTAAACACTTTTCCAGTGTCACAATAAAATTCGGACTCCTAAAAATCCAGTGCCTCTTATCGTTTCATTGGTTGAACGTTCACAATCCTCACGTAGGCATGCGCAACACTACCAGGGAGTCAGAATTTTAAGGTTCTAAATTCAAAACGCAACGCGCCAGGTGCGTTCTGCGCGACATCGCGCAGAACATGATACGCGCCTCCCCCCTCCCCCGGTTTTCGAATTTCCACGGCCGGGCAATTTTAGGATTTTGGTCATCCCCCATCCCCTCCCTCACTCACGTCACCGGCACAGATTTACGTCACTGGTAAAACTCCAATTGAAGTCTGCTGATACTGTTTCTACTTGTGAGTAGCCATTATTTGCAGCACCACAAATGCGGCTCAAAAAGTTAATGTCTGCCTGCCATATTATTTACCGAGGCAGAAAAAAAATCAAACAGAAGCAAACAGCGATCAAACACTTTTGTTTGTTTTTCACAATATGAATTTAAGGCCAAAAAAATAATAAGTCGGTCTCTGGTCAGCGCGCGCGTCGATTTTAATCATGCGCGTCGATCTTTTTTTTTCCAAAATGTTCCGCGGTAGCTCCAACAGCGCCCTCTATTTCCGCACCTCCTCAATTTTTTTTTTACCAAAGAGCACCAAGGAATGGGAAATTGCACCAAGGCAAATGATCGAAAGCACCAAGGCAAATTATGGAGGACACCAATGTACATGAGGACACCAAAAAAGCAAAATAGTACCCACCTTGTCTGTACAATTCAAGCTTGAAGAAAAAAAAAAGAGCAAAATTCCGGAACTTTGGTCTGACCAGAGACCGAATATTTTTTTTGGCCTAAGGACAAGAGTTTTAAAAACGCTGTGAAAATATTCCATAAGACATTTCATTTAAAAAAAAATGAGTCTGAATGTCTTTTTCGAAATACGTGCGTTCGGTACAAAATGAAGTACGCATGAGTTTTCAAAGTGTCCTCCATTTTACAAAAGTTATCCATTGGTAAGGCCTATCCTTTGGACGAAAACTTAAAAAAAAAATTATCTCACATTGTTTCTGTAATTGTTTAAACCTGGATTTTTACCGGCGTTTATATTTGTGTAGAGTGTAGAGGATAATCATATCCGAAACCCGATTCAAAGCTTTTGAAAATAAAATCCGTTATTGTGGAAATGCGTTTGCGGTAAAATGAATAAATTTGCTTATCCGGACATAGCGGAAATGCATTTCCATTTTCGATATGTCACGATGAACAGTTTAATGGAATAAGAATGATCTGCTAGATTACTGGCTGAGACGTAGCTACAGGGCCTACACAACATAATTTGCGTACCGTAAGTAAATTTAGTAATGTACAAGGTTGTTTGAGGTTCTTTTATCGGTGATTTTTTCCCCGTCGTATTGAGGTCCAACTCATTCCTTGCCCTACGGTGAATGCCTCGTATCAAGCGTTGGTGCAGGCGCGTGGTTTGCGCAACAAAGAGTAGGCATATAATACTTAATTAAAGGGAAACCTATATAGTTCATCACTTTTCTTTTTTCTCCTCGCTTTTAATCGAAAAGAGTGTCACTCAAAGTACAGTGTCTCCTAATGTGTTTGTCTTAGTACCGTGTTCCACACCCAACGTCATTGATTTGGCATGCATTTTTAAACACTGACAGCGGAAAAAGTGGTTATCGGAAATTGTAACAGGTGTCATAGACTAACGTGGGCATTCTGTTTAGTTTTTCTGCAATTATTGTAAGACGTTTTAGCAAAACATCACCTGCCGGAAGTCGTCGAATAGCTGACGTGCTACCTTACGGTCTCACTTACATAATCTGGTTCAAAAGTTTCACCTTCTTATATGATTTGCAAAAAAAATCGTTCAATGATCTCGTAAAATGAAGATCCTTTATTCAGTTTTGATCGCAAGTTCAAACAAAACACAAGACAATACAGCACAACATAATACAACTTAATACATCCGTAGGCCTACATGAGGATGTCATTCCTCTTGCAGTTTGAGTTCAAGTAGTCTGTAATATGCCTACTTTCTTTTTAAATATGAATTCATCTTTGGTAAAAAGTGTTGTCCTAGCTGGCGCAAAGGACCTGATACATCACGTTGTTTTTTAGGAGAAATAAACAGACAAAATTCATTGACTGTCCCAGTTTAAAAGTTCTTTAATCAAGCCACGTTGGAATAAATCATCTTCGTTTGAATATAAAAGTGCAGTTCGAACTGTTTCCTATTTTTATTTCTTTTGGAAACCATATGTTTTTTCAAGCAGGAAAATATATTTGCAATAAGTTTCGTACTTCCCCGTCTAAAATAATTGTTTGTGTGTAAAACTACTGGCAATGTTGAAACGTCGTAAATGTCAAACTTTGAACTGAAAAGAAGCCAAATAACCCCAATTCATAAAGGTATAAGGCGCAAAGGACTTAGGTCCCTGTGCTTGCTGACTTCAGAAAAGCAACTGAGGAACATGGTTCCACAATGATTTTTAAATTTTTTTTTAATAGAAACAGGATTTCTTAGTGGTTTTCATTGTTTACGCCTCGCTCGGCTATCGAACTGTAAAAAGTATACGACAAATAAATTCTTCGAAGATTTAAACGTTCATAAAAGAGTCACGTGTTAAACAAATATTTCATAATAAGCGCAAATGCATATCCGAAAGAGGCAAGTAGCAATTGCAAAAACAATTCGTAATTCATCCGATAAGAGAACATTTTTAATATATATTTTAAAAAGTATTGGTAATCTTGTCATCTCGAAAATGTTGAACCCTAATTGGCTTTTCTCTCTTCCGTTGTCAGAACTTAATTGACGGACGATAGCATTTCATACAATTCATAAATGATTAGATGGCACCTTGGCACGTCACCTGCCCTCCGTGTGAAGAGACTATGGGGAATCAACTTGTTTGCCCGCCGTCACAGCTGGGCAAACTGATGCGATACATTTGCATTTGCAAATTTGCTAAAATACTCGTGACGTGTTTCACACTTCTATATTTATAAATTAGATGTATTGGCGGCTTTTTCGTTTTTTGTTCAATTGACAATTACGGTTTTCAAAGTCAGAAAGAATGACGTCGTTTCGCAACGGACATATAGTCAGATAAACAAGTGCGTATTCATGCTTGTATGCTGCATGCGTCTGCTCGCTCTGTTGTCCAATTATTATGACTCAAAGACAAAGTATTCTCTGGAAATATTTGAGAACGTCCCAGGGTATTTTCCGCATTGGGACTTTCCCAGATCTGTTGCTCTGTTTATTATTTGACCATTTTTCATTTTTCCATCAGACACACACGCTTGTATAGTATCTTGGTTGGGTTCTTTATTTTGTAAATTCCTCTTTATATAAAATGAAAAGGTGAACGAAATGGTACGGCTCCCATTCTAACTTTTGAAAGTAGGAAACGATAAGATGGTATACGGATCCTATTTGAATTATAAAGTCAGTAACATGACTCTCCCTCACGTTGTATGCCACCCTAAACATTCGTGAGTTGTAATTTAATAAAATGACAAGTTATGTTTGACGATACATGTATAATTTAAGGTGGTTTTACGTATAGCGAAAATAGATATGCATACTTAGGGTGTTTTGTTTTGGATACGGAAAACTTTGAAACTATCGGCTGTGCATCCCTTGGCCTGTATTTTGAGGGCGTCGCTTTCACAGCTTTCTTCACGTGTTTGCAGAAGATTTTTTATTTTCTTGTTAAAATTTAAAAGTACAAAATCCAAAAAGGGGAGTTGCTTACAGGTGTACGTTTTGGATATCTGTGCCAGTCATGTTTTGTCTTTCTCTTCTTTTAGCTATAGTGTATAGTCTATAGTGTATAGGTCGGGTGCAATGCACTTTTGGATCAATTCATTGTTGCATGCTTTAAGCGCTTCCGACTAGCACCAGCGTGCACTGGCAATACTAAGCTCCATGACATGATAGCTGATTATTTCGACGTGACCTAACAGGCGAACAGTAATCTGTATTAGATTGCACCCAGTTACACAGTACAACATTGAACATGAAACTATTCATAGAACACGTTGGCCCTTGCGTTATTGTTGGCTGAACCTTGGCGCAATATAAATTACTCATATCAAGCGTAATATAGGCCTATTGGATGGGTGGATGGGGCTAGTTTCGAATGCTTAAAAGAAAGCGTCCACGTTAATATATATGTGGCAGTGACAATCTTTCAAGACACTTTGTGGGGTTTTCCATAATATCGGAATAATGATGTTTATCACTTTTATATTTCGTGTTAATATTTTGAAACCTAATATTGTTGGAACATTGAAGTTGTATCTCCCGTTGTGTTGTGTGCTTTGTTTTCTATCAAGCTCGAATAACACTGAGTATACAGTATTGCATTCACATATCCCTGACGCAAATTCCATCGTATAACTAGTTTGGTTGAAGTACTCACTATTATATCATATGGGAGTAAGGTTTTATCGCCGTTCTGGAGCGGAGACTACTCATGACTTGGGTATACCTCGGGTACTGGCCGAAATCGGGCCGAACACGGTCAAAAGATTGAGTGCTTTTTCAGATCGAATGTTTTTTTTTCGATTCGAATGCTTTTTCACTTCGGATAAAATGAGATATCGGATGTCTCATCCCAACGCCTCTTCCTTTTTCCTCAATCCAACTGATATCTCAGATAGGAAGAAAAATGAAGAACGGGAGTAGCTGTGGCTTCGATGGTATAAGTTGCACGGTGATTAAACATGTCCTGCAGCTGCCTTCTACTGCTGAGCCTCTTGTCTACATCTTCAACCTCTCTTTCATATCTGGATCTGTCCCTCTTAATCTCAAGGTTGCTAAAATCATTCCTGTTTTCAGAAACGGCGATAACATCACATCAATCAATACCGACCTATTTCTATTCTCCCCTGCTTTTCTAAACCCCTTGAGAGGCTCGTTTATAATCGACTTTCTCATGTCATTTCTCATTTCCATATCCTCTCCGATCATCAGTTTGGCTTT
>NW_024037076.1:21671269-21712461 GCF_015706575.1 Patiria miniata | reverse complement strand
AAACTGCAGTTATTGGAAGTGGCAAGGATGAACAACGAACTAATGACGAGTGAGAGCTTAACCTTGAGACCAACAGCCAGCCTGCCGTCAAGACAACTCAACTTCATGTCAGAACCAATAATGAAAAATCTGTCTCTTTCTAACAAAAAAAAACCTACTGAGGATAATGACCTATGCATTGGCGCAGCGACAAGAAATGACGTTCAAGTTAGAGTGCAGAGTTCAATATGCGATATTCAGTGACAGCGTACCGATCAAAATGTTATGGTCAGCTTCAAACTTGCCAGAGGATGGAATCTATACCGCTAGTCAAGCAGTGTGTTGAATTTTGCATTCTTGATCACAGTGATTCAGACGCATTGGACTCAATGCAAATGACTGACGTCGTCAACTCTTCTTTTGCTTTCACTTTGCACGCATTAATATTGGGTTTTGTCCTTTGTCTTTTCTTTCCGTGAGGTATACAGCCTAGCACATGTACATCAGCTTCTTCTTCGTTTTTTTCAAGTATAGAATGATAGTCCTATGATGACAGTGACTAATGGAGCTTAGATAAATATTACACGACTAAAATATATGAAATCTCTCGACGGATCACTTTTCATTTTTAATTTTACAATAGGTTGCGTGTACCTTTGAGACAAAATGCATTATGTTCGATTTCAATTTCTTGTTTTCGAAAGTTTTCAAAACGTAACTAAAGAGACATACTTGTATGACTTATTGAAATAAGCTGTCTAATTATTGTTAAATATCCTGTGCTAATTTAGAGCTTCTCTGTTTCCCAAAATATGTTGCAAACAAAAGGAAAATAGTAATATAATATTTTAGAAGAATTTGTTATTTAGCTTGGGCCAGTCCTTCTTTTACTAAACAATGCAACAAAGTGTTGTCAAAGTTGATATTAGAAAATGAATGTATGATAAACTGTGAGATTCAGTTAAGCACCTCAACGAACATACCAATGTTTGAATTGTAATTAACTTGTCACTCTTAATTTGCAAGATGTTCCGAATTATTTGGAAGTCAAAATGATTCAAAGGGAAACAGACGTTAGTGATTCTACATGTACTTATAGACTACACAAATGACAAAAAAGTCCATGCATCGTACTAATGAAAGAAAAAACTACATTTGAACGGTTTCGTTATGTTCCATGTTAGTTAAAAATTATAACAAAATTGAATATAGAGTAGTTGTACATATTCAATTTTAATTGAACTTTATTTTGTACGTTGTTGGATATCGCTTGAGTGAACTAATGATCGACCAATAAAACCGGTACGAAACAAGGGGGTTATAATGTATACGGTTCAACTACAACAGTTGCCACATGACTGTGAGCACCACGCTTTCAATGAACAATTCTCTGATAAGAAGTCTATATAGAAATCACTTTATCTCATTGTCTATCGGTTGACTCTCAAGAAAAACCCCTTTTGGAACCTAAATAAGTTTTGATAGATTGACATCTTCCGAGGAAGCATGAAATCAGTTAAGAACTTTCACAGTCTGTCCATTATTATCAGGTTAAGAAGCACTGTCTTATTCAAGCCAACTAAGGCCATGTAGGCGTTTTGTAGTCTGTTTGATGCAAACGTGATGTTGGAAAATTACATGACCTTGCAAGCCTCACTTCAATTCTATAGAAACGATTTGTGTCATTATTTAGGGAAATTGAAAATTGTATTTCCATCTGATGTTCCACGTGTGATTCTTACTCGTTAAATTTACAAGTACATTGAGTGTACGTGGTTGGGAATAGCTGGTTAGTGTTGCTCTTTAAATCATTCAGCTCCTCTCTGTGATATTCCCCCCACTATCAGAGATACATTACGTGTACTCGATCATAACAAAATAATATGTAATGTTACAGCAATATTCCTTACTAGCGAACATTTAAAAAGACTCCTATCGGATTCTGTATGCCTGAGAAAATTTTGTGTTTCTATCATTGTAAAACTCAATATGCAAAAGTTGGAAAAGCGTATATGTAAAAAAGGGGTCAGATGTGAAAAGTAGGTTAGTGTAGTCAATGTTAGTTTCATTTTAACAATTTTTCCGAGAATAAATTTTGGTTTAGCTGCATTATATTGGCGTCACTGTCGTGTCTTTTGCCTCGATCTGTTCGTGATTTTGTAATTTAATATTACGGAGTCAATTATAAATTCAACTATCTACCTGTTGACGTGTTCATTATTCTGTCACGTTGCGGAGTAACTTATTGCATGACTTGGTATACGTTATAACTTGGACAAAAGACTATATCGAAACGAAGAAAAAAAAAATTGGAGGGCGTACAAGCAAAAACAACTAAACTGAATCACCTCTAAAATTTGTCGAAACCAGTATACGCAGCGGCAACATTTCATCGACAAACCACACTTACAATAATTACTGATGGGATGGAATTTGCGTCGGAGAGAAGTAAATTTTAAGTTGGGTTTGGCCTTATTCACGACGTATTTTTGTAATGAAGCGGTTTGTAATATAGAAACGTACAGTAACCACAGTACCGGACAAGATTAAAAAAAAAAAGTTACCACAATATGTACCTAACACCAAAGCAGTGGCGTTAATGTGTACTGGCGAGTGGGGGGGGGGGGGATGGGGGATGACCAAAATCCAAAAATGTCCGACCATGGAAATTTCAAAAGGGGGGGGGGGGGGGGCTGGACATCACATTACACTAGGTGGGCGCTCTTCGGAGATAGATGTATAGCAATATGTATACTCGTGCTTACATCAAAACGGCGCATTTTAAAAGGTTTTGTACTTTGTTTCTACACTTTTCAGTGCTTTTGAATACATTTTGGTTGTTGGGATGTTCGAAACTAAAAATACCTCGAAATCCACATTTTTCTCTCATCACAAAGAATGTGTGTGTGTGTGTGTGGGGGGGGGGGATGATTCAATAGCCCATCCCCTTGTAAAAAAGTGTGTGTGGAGGGGGGGGGGAGGAATATATACCCCCATCCTCCCGGGATTTACGCTCCTGCACCCAAGCAATGCACAAACCCACTGTATCACCAACAGTGTGCATCTTAATTTCTCAAAGGAATCACAACTAGCAGCAGTAAAAAAAAAGCTGAAGTTTAATCGGCAGCCACCATCTTGCGTCACTTTTGCTGCTCAAATTTGCCAAGAATGCTTCGCTAACAATATTTATGGAGTTTCTCACTGAAACGTTATTGCCAGCGAGCACGATTTTCATCAATTCCATGATTTCGTTCCCGATCAAAAGATTCACAGAAGACTACCTTGTCCTGGATCGGGCGGTTGGGGGCTGATCAAGACATGGAATCGTTTATTTGATACTTGACATGCCTTTGGATTGACCACGGCGTAGCCGCGTCCTTCGCAATTCAGCTTCTCAGTTTTTTTTTGGAGGGGGGAGGGGGAGACCTTCGAAAAGGGGTTAGAATCAGAAAGACATTTCCCTGCACTACAGGCAAATTACATGACAGGAAGACCCATTCCTTCATTATGCTTTTCGATGACGCTACACTACAAAATCAGATTTTAAAAATTGCAAAAAGCGTTTAAATGTAGCCTTTTTAACTGTATTTTGTAAAATGGCCTTGTACAAGTCCAGGTTGTTTTTCTCATGTTTTCTGCTTTACTAATTTGAAACATTGTAACATGAAACAGGTACCTTGGCGCTGCCAGCACTAATACAATAGCGTATGCAACGTGCACACGATCACCTGAGCTTGAAATTAATGTGGAAAACTTCAACAGGCTAGGAGGCCATCAGAAAGTCTTGATAACTGCCCCCCCCCCCCATGTCACAATGGCCACATCGTCCCGATCGACATCCATCCATCCGCCCTGGCCATTATCGCATTTTATCGCCTGAAATCACCCGGTAACTTGTTTGAGGATGCAAACATGTATCGTTTGGTCCCTCGGGAACTTCCGCCCCTTAAAATCTCCTTCCCTTTCCGTTTCACTTGGTTCCAGCAGGTAATGAATGGTCTGTGCCGGAACGAACTACTCGGTTTTTTATTCAGACAAGTTGAATTAATCCGCAGTTTGACACGTGTCCAACTGTTGATTGAAATGGTAACCTTAAGGCCATTTTAACTATCGTCTCCCCTACCCGTGTTGATTTCAACCGGAACTGGGTCTCATCGAACACGGGTAGGCGGGGCAAACTAGTCACACTCACGGGTCGGCTGTACATTTTTACGAGGGTTAGATTTTACCCGTGTAGAGCGCTAGACCCGTGTGGAAGCCGTGTTGAATTCTTGCTTGTGTGCAAGGGGCTCCCCAAATCTCCGTGTCGGACCGGGTCCGTCATTGAGATTGTAGACAGTACGAACGGCCCTTAAACACTGTAGTTTACGAAGGCAGATCAAACATGAGCGTGGAAACAGAGTAAACAAAATGGGTAGGTCTATGTAAAGCCAAGTTTCTGAAAGAGAGGGTTAAAATAATTTTATTTGGAAAACGAAAGCCAGGGGGCAAGAAATATATTACCATTCTTTAATTTGCAAAAGGAAGCATCCGGCATTATGTCTTCAATCCTGCAGCACAAAAACTGTGGTAGGATTTTTGATTGTATCACTCATTAAGATGAAAGTCCTCGAGTTAATGTTCTACTTACATTCTAAGTTAATGTTTTTCTAATTGTTCATTAAATTATAAAGTGATCATTTTAAATGAAAAATAAAACAAGATTGTTCACACTTCCTTCATTAAATCTACTAATCGATGTGTCTCTGATGAATATTCACACATAGATCGTTTGCACCTCAGCCATTTTGAGGTGAGTAATTTTGTTCAAGAAGGATACGCATGAGTAGACATCTGGTGCATTTATTGTTAATGAATTAACAAAACAAAATACACCTGCTGGACATTGAGACTGAGCGGTTGCACTTTTAAAATCGCGCCGGCGCTGGCCTGCCCTCATATACGCAGGCGTAACGCAGAGATAATTTACATGCTGTGCAGTGTTTATGAAAACAATTTTTATGCAACGCAATATACAAGGTGTATAAAAAAAGTAATCCAAAAAAATGGGCTCATATGTAAAGGTTAGCAAATTTGACAATGTTAATGTGGTTCCATCTTAAAGGGTAGTTCATTAGCTTTAAATGGATACCTTAATTGCAGCTGTTTAGTCACAGATGACTGAGCATCAATGATTGCAAAACAAAGTCCAAAAAAACTCTTTTCCAAGTTTGCTGAATAAGTGGTGAGTAAGCTGTCGGAGGAATGTGCTGTCGCAGCTGTGGACAGTGCGTCAAGAGGGGTACGTTAGAGGTGTAGGTGCATAAAATAGTGCATAGTAATGTTGTCCATGAATGATTGATCATTTCAGAGATTTTGTTTATCATCACAAACTGGCAATGACATTTCAAAAATCTTTAAAACATAGCTTGCAATGAGCATAGAGCCAAAGCCATGCCAAGTTAAGCACGACCAAGCTAAGTAATGAGATCATTTATGCATTAGGTATTACTTTAATGAGTTAACAGAACAAAAATCTTTGGAATGAGTGATTTAATCATGGAGCATGATACTCCATTTATGCTTAAACACTTTCAACATGTCTTTCTCCTCGCCATTCAACAAATATTCCACTGCGACTGCGCACTTTTCTGAACAGTTCAATTCACTGAATCAGGTAATCTTGGAAAAAAGTAGGTGTTGCTGATGATAGACAAAATCTCTGCAATGATCAATCATTCATGGACAACATTGTTATGTACCATTTTATGCACCAACATCTCCAACATACCCTTTTAACGCACTGTCTACAGCGACAGCGCATTCATCCGACATGCAGCTTAACTCGCCACTTATTCAGCCAACTTGGCAACGGAAGTTCTTACGCCTGTGTTTTGAAATCAATGGCGCTCAGTCATCCATGACTGAAGAGATGCAATGAGATATCAATGAAAACCTAATGATCTACACTTTAAGATGAAGCCGCTGTGACAGTGTTCAAGTTAATAACCTTTGCATATTAACCATTATTTTAAGATTACCTTTTTATACACCCTGCATATGAAATAAACGAGTATTTTACAACCTGGACACGTGACCGTTCTAGACCAATGAAATTACAGTATCAAAGACACGATTTAAAAAACATGTTGATGTGGAAGTTCTTGTTCAATATGGTTTTTCAAGTCAAAATGTGATGAGAGTCGGAAGCATGGCGAGTGGGAGAATGACTGTGGAGACGGATGGGGAGATCGGGACGCCGGCCAAACAGCTTTATTAGAATATCTTGACGACATCTGACGACTTTGCAGCGGTTTACAGCCAAGGATCGGCAGCAATTAGAAGGCACTCGTCAACTGTCATATTACACGCCCCAATTCAGGCGTCTTTCCACAGTCAAACCGACCGTGTGCTTTTCAGCGGACGACCGTCACCCTGACGTTTTCAGCGAGTATAAAGACCCTCCATATGGAGCTGATGCTTCTCACTAGTGCTACCCTTGGGTTCAACTAGGTACCTCGATAATCAAGGGGCGTTCCTTATGAGACAAGCTCTTCGATTGCTGATTGGGTAACTACGCGATGACTAATAAATACTATTTCACATCATATAAATGAAAACAACAAACAACAACAAAACCTCTGTCATTGGTCCGTTGCCAGACCGTGGATTAGGAAAGGGTTTTTAAAATGTTGCCACGCTAGTTACCTGAAGTAATTCACGTGAAAAGGTCGAGCCAAGATAATCTTTTAACTGTGATAGACTGCTGTGTCTATTATGTCTAGACGCAGTAAGTGCGAGGGAAGAAATCGTTTATGAAGTAAAGAAAGTTTGGTCCAAGTATATAGATGCATTCGAGGTTTTTTGTTTCGGTTTTTGCTTTGGGTTTTGTTTCGGATTTTGCTTCGGTTTTGGTTCTGGTTCTGGTCAGTTTCTGGACGATTTGTGTCGGTTTTTTTCAAGAGTTTGTCGGGTCGGATGAGTTTGGATGATTCAATCTCTATGGTGGCCTTGAAGGGACATATCCGGTCGTGAATATGTTTGCTACGTTGTGAACATTTTTCAAGACTCGTCATGAAACAAATTCACGGCGTCGCAAAAATATTCACGACCGGTTATGTCCCTTCATGGCCACTATAAACCTCTGATCGTTGTGACGGATCCAGGATTTTTTTCGGGGGCGTGGGGGGGGGGGGAGGATGGGGTGTTTAAATCTTTTTTTTTAGGGGAGGACGGAAGAGACATTGCGGTAACAGCAGGTTCCATGCGGGGTTGGACTATGGGGGCCTAATCTGGAGGGGCCACACAATGGGTCTGGAACAATTTCAAACGATACATGTATACAAAGCTATATTTTGCCTTCCTCTCAGTCTGAGCGGGGGTAACAACGAGAGGATGGAGAAGCCCGGGGGGGGGGGGGGGCCCTAAGCGCCCCACCTTTTTATAGTTACGCCGCTGGTTGAAGTCAATATGTACATAAGATAATGAATCTTGATTTTCAAAATTGAGTGATGACGATTTTCAGGAAACTTAAAGAAATCTGAGACTTTTTTCGTTAAGATAATTTGCCATTAGGGGGAGGGGAGGGTGGTTAGCCAACCCAACCACACCTTGGTTCTGCAGTTTTCATCAGATTCGTTTGGATTCGATTTTCATGTTCACTATTTTTGATCAAGGAAAACCGCCCCGAACCGACCCGAAACCTAAACCCACCCGAAAAAATCGAATAGCTGGCTTGGACAACTGCGTCCGCTTTTCGTGCCTGAATTTACCGGCATCGCGTGAAAATCTAAAGCTCCTGTCACACTGTCACGATGTAGCCTCCCGATCACGATAAGACAGTGCTGAGACGCAAGACTCGACGACATCGTGAAACTCCGAACGACATCTTGAGCGCCGTTTCGGCATCCTACAGGTCGTACATGGTCGGCCGTGGAGCGACGATCAGTTTCAACAGTTGAAACATATTATCGTGATGGTCGGCCAAAAATCCAACACGGATCCAAGTCTGTTCTCTGTCTGTACTCAAACGGTTGTGTCGTAGCGAAGTCGAAAAGACATCGCAATAGTCTGTAAGAGATCGGCAGTGGTCGTACATGGTCGGCCAATTTAATTTAGCCGACTTTGATACGACCATTACGAAGTGAAATTCCGAAAATAGCGTCACTCTGTCGTTTCTGAGTCGTTTCGGCATCGGTTCCCGGTCTTTTGTGTCGGTACTCTGTCGGTTATGTCGCAACGAGATCGGGACTCCGTCGTGAACAAATTCAATTGAACGGATCCAAGTCACAGAGAAGTCGATATATTCGGTTCGAGGTCGTTTCGGAGTCGTAGTATTAGGGGACGACATCGCAGCACATTCTGATCATGGTCTGCAGACTGGAGCTCGGAAGACGAAATTTGAACTTGGCGCCACATTTCCTACGTATTTGGTACGATTTTCAAGATATTTTTAAATCTCATTATCTTGGCGGGCTCTTGGTCTTTGGTCTTGGATGTGTGACAGTAACTGTATGATGACGGTATGGCACTCACAACGTGACCTACTGCAGTGGGTCTACATGTACGTTACAGACTGCGCGATAGACCGCAAACAATTTTGGTAATACCGTGCACATGACTCTGCAATAAATATTGCACCGTGCACCGTGTGAATTTCCGAACTGTTTCTTTTTTTTTCGGTTGAATTTGGGTTTTTCCAAAATGGCTTAGCCGACCCGACCCGACCCGAGCCGGAAATCGCAAACGCAAAACCGAAACCGACCCGACCCCGCGACCCGACTGAAATGATGGACAAATCGACCCGACCCGACCCGGAGTCGGTTTCGGGTCGGTTTCGGGTCGGGTTTGCAAAACAAAGTTGGGGCAATTGAGCCGACTCGATGCACAACAAAAGCCCGCCTTATTAAGATGGTTATACTACATTATGCCTGCGCCCCATACACATATACACACAATAATTGATAGACAACCCTGTGTAATCAGTTGAATTGCACTTTGCGCACCATTTCTATCCATATCTGCCTCCAAGAAAGGGAATATTTTCACATGAAAAAACACCTAACAGCATATTATAAATGGTAATAAGGACGACGGCAATTAAGTATGCGTGATCCTTCTCATTTTTTTTTGCAAAAACGACGAGCAATTTGACTTTGTATTTCAGCCAACGTTACTCCTCCACTCATTAGCGTATTCAAAGGTGACATTTCAAGAATAGTACAATGAGAAATCTTCAGCAAGTAGACAGTTTGTCTGTAAGTACAGGCCAGGTCGTTCAAAGAAATGAATACTGGACTTGGGCGCAACCCCATCCGGCTAACCACTGCCTGCGCGACACCCTCAAGTGTCTATATGAGTGCTTCCCAATAGATACACTTCACAGTGGCGTAGGCCTCTCCGCCAGCAAAGTGCATTATATAATGCGGTGCGTTTTCAGTAGTGCTGTACAAGTGCAGGAAAAAGTACGAAGTACCCATCAGAAAAAGGGCATTTGAAGTCTGAGCACTGAAATGCCCATTACACTGCGATTTCTAATGGTTTTTACTTTTTACTGATTGTTAGTGGTCATCATTAGTGATGTTGGCATCACATGACGCGGTTTGGAGGTGTCAAACGAAACCACGCACCTTGGTTTTGAGTTGCAATGCAAAAACAAACTAAAGAAATTTAACAATGATCGCACCAAATAACACACTCATTCAAGGCTCAGATTGTCCATAATTGTTGCATTGAAAGATGTACAGTGCGAGTCAAAAAGACAACACTCACCATTCTCATTTCAGAAAAAAAAGGATTTGATTTATTCCTCTTACAAAAGACAAAATCTGACAGTAAAAATATATTGTTTCAGTCTTGATTCAAATTAAATCTCATTTGTATTTAAATAATGTAAGTTCGCGTCTCTGGTGCTGACTTAGTCTTGGCCCAAGACGTCAGTGATCAAGAGCGATAGTTGAAATGTTTATATGTAGCGCCCTTGCACACTTGATTGATTACGCTCTCTCACTAACGTCTTGGTCATTTCGTAGCAATGGAGGCGTGGCAATTTTTAATTGGACCGTCTGTATACATTTGAACAAAACGGCAGTTCCCATTTGCCGGAGTAGTCGCGCCTTCGCACCCCGTATCACCACGTCGCGAATGTGTACAACAATCGGGCGAGCCTTTGAATTATTTTCTCGATCGCTGACAGGTTCTAGGACAGCGATATGATGCTGGGTCATCGTCACCGTACGTACATGTTTAAAGCCTGTATGTTTACAGCTGTTGGGAGAGCCTTTGAACTATTTCTCGATCGCTGATTGGTTCCGTGGGAAAGCCTACGGAGAAAATAAAGAAAAAGTTAAGCCGCTGATATGAAATGGCCAAGAGAATAGTGCGAGTAGGCCCGCTGGTCTAATTGTTGTGCCATTAGAGGGCGCACTATGGACTATCATTTCGTTTCAAAGGAAATTGATATACAATAATTTCGAAGCGATTGCCGCAAATTTCGCCACACACATCAACTGAAAATGTGTTTCTCGACATTTTTAACCTGCCGCTAGAGGGCGCTTGAACATCTCATGACGTCACCGATATTTTTTGTGTAAAGTTCAACATTGGCAGAGACTAACATCGTTGAAAGCAAGTTCACATCTTTTTCCAATTTCAAAATATTAGGCACTTTCGGTTTCTACTGGAAGGAAGGGCTCACGTGATTTTTTTGTTTCCTTTTCCTTCTCTTATTTTCATTTTTTAACTCAGCTGTTTGAGTTGTTTGACGAAGTGATTAAGACTTGTTGGATGCGGAAATTTCAAATGTTGCGGTAAGTTATTCCAAGCCTGGGCACCCCTGAAGTTAAAAGTTCTTCTTCCATTTTCTGTTGTGTGGGAGAACCACATTGCCAACAGTGCTATTCCTAGTTTGATGACAGTGTAGTTCAATTGAAGTTCATACATGTTTTCATTTTGACAAATAGTTATTGAAAAAAGTGTCTTGAAGAATAAAAGTAATTCTTACAATAACAATAGGTGTTAGGCTGAAGGCCCAACCTAAACATTTTGTAATTTACCCTACCACTATGGACCTTATACACGAGGTAGCCATATTTGTCGTGTTTCCTGAATGTATTTCATAAATTGTTAACTGTTGAATGGGATGGCGCCAGACTATTTATGCAGCCTTATTTTACTTTCACTTTTTTTAAATCTGGCTCAATTCATTAGGGACTGTTTAATTACAAATTTTAAATTATTTATTTAAGCATCCTGGAATTATTTATTAATGTACTTGCTTTCATCTCTTCGCACGTTCCAAAAATGAAGATTTTACCTCACTTTATGGCCGACTCGTGAATAAGGCCCATTTGTGTAATAAGCACTTATTCTTCTTGCTTCCCGATTGTTGCGGGGAAATAATCCATATGCATTCTTCTCGAGATGGGGGGGGGGGGGGGGGAGGGGGCAAGGAGGAAAAAGGAAAAAGGAAAAAAAAAAAAAAAAAAAAGAGGTGCGAAGCCATATTGCTGTTAATTTGATGGGGGGGGGGGGGGGGTTAGGGCAAATGCTCCCCTGCTCACGCTCGGAAAATTGATAAATTGAGAATATAATGAAAAAGTTTGGAAATTTTGGGGAAAATTTGCTTTGCCCCCCTGGAAAAAATCCTGGCGACGCCCATGGCCTTTCATGTTGAATATAAGTACACAAACTTTTTTTGTAAAGTAATCGGCCAAAATGGCATGGTGAACCATTATGGTGGTAGGTGCTATATGTATACCGAATACACAGAGACCCACAGAATAGAGAAACCAAATGCAACCGATGATTTTACCAGTAAGCCAAAAAGTAAAAATTACCTTATAAAGATAGTAAAAAATACTGTCCCAATTGTAATGACAGAATGGAATTTTGGGAGAAATTTGCATTAGGTTAACCACTTCCAAAAATGTGAACTGTCATCACAAAATGAGCTTTAAGTCGGACTTTGTTAAGAATTGAGATAGTTATGTAAAATTACCTGAACTCTGCACAGCAAGAGCTTGCCAATGGTTTACAACATTAAGAGGCACTGAGTTCAGTAACGGAAATATAGACCACTAACTTACTTGAAGGTGTAAAAGGGATTCTTGAGAAAATGGCATTTAAAAATCCTGCAGATAATAATAGACGGGACAATTTTAGGTTTTAACCATTTGTCGGGACAAACAAATTGGAGAAAGGTAAAACGGGACTAGTATTAAGGTTAACCTGAAAACAAAAAAATTCGACCAAATTTTGACTTTTGCCCACTCCAAAATGACAATTTTCAACTTAAAGCTCATTTGGTGGTGACAGGTCACAAACTGTAAACACTTGCTATTAATGTCTACGAAATTATCGTATGCACAAAGTGTCTGTCATCAATATAGCAAATGTTATTCATTTTTAGCTGCAAGAACAGGTGTTTCTTCCAAAAAATAATTTCCGTTTCTTCGTTAAGCTAACAATTTTTTTTAATGAACGTCAATATCAAACATATTATTACCTTGAGTTTTCCGTCGCAAAATCACATCCCCATATGGGAACTACCACTGTCATGTTAATATGCAATTTTTAGATCAGCTTACAGTAACTATAAAAGGTAACATTTCGTACCTATAACGGTATGTTGGTTAGCTGCTTTGTTGTTTTCACTCAAAACGTATCAATGATCATTTTAAAAGGTAAGAAACCTTGCTTTACGTCGAAAAATCGGAGAAAAATTAAGATGCATTTTCAATGTTTTCTAAATAAGTGTGATATCTTCTGGGATGAAATTTCGACAGGTTAGCTTTTCAATAATCTGCATCAGATTTATTGCATTACGTTTCCTTGAATCGGAAAAACGTTTTTTCTTCTTAATAAACGTGACACGGGGCACATCAGCAGATTGGTCATGTGGTTGTGGCTTTGAGTATTACAAGTGCAATATGATGATTGTTGTATGAGCGCCTCCTTTTTAGCCCAGTTTATCCCGTCGATGTTTTCTAACTAAAGAGTAATTCTGGGCTGGAATAAAATTGATATTCTGATGGATTGACGTTTACAGCACGAACTCTGAACAGTGTCAGCCTATGATCATATAGCATTAACTGAAGAACATGCTCTTTCTGCTTTCAGTTTAAGCAGTAAGGTAAAAGGGTCTCAGGTTTGATAAGAATGCGATAAATCACATTGCTATGTCATAATATCCCGAAATGCTGCCGAAAACCACAATGAATTATTGGTCTACCCCAAAAGGCTAGAGAAACACGGGCTGTATCAAAACAGTGTACGCACTCGATCGGAAGGCTTTTTCTTTGGAAATAAATCTGACTGCATGCCCTTCGCGATATACATTTTAATGGGATATACTACGGAAGAATGTACTCGTCTTCAATTTCGGCAATAAACAGCAGAATTCATAATTACATGTATATTATAACATTTACATTTCATACTCAGACGAAGGGACTTAGTATGTAGAAATTACCCATAAGCGCATCATCGTTTGTTTTGCAGAAGATGATCGCAAATGACAGCGAAAATTTAATACCTGCAAAACATTAAGCGAAGAAACAACAAGTTATAATGTTTTACATTAAAAAGAATGAAATATGCTGGAAGCTTCTGTTCTAAAAACTGCATTATTTAAAAAAATTGAAGTTCAAATATGCTCCGCCCGTGAGCTTTAAGTTTTCATTGCAATTTTTTGTGCAGTTCAGAATTTTGTTTTACAACAGTATTCCGTGTACGTCAGTTGTTGATATATTTACTGTGCATTCTCTATTGATGCTAAAAAAAGCCATCGGTCTGTGTCTACTTAAAAAAAAGTCAAAAGCGGACGTCTATACATTTGTGTTTCCGCTACAACTCGGGGAAAAAGTTAATAATAATCGCCCTTTCCGTTATGAAATTATAAGCCTACTGATGATATTACAGAAATCAAACCGGCAGGGCAGCTCTAGATTTAAGAAAAGAAGCAAACGGTTCGACGGGAAACCTCTACAATCAATTTCGACCTAAAAATGTCTGCATAATTGTGTTACTTGGAGAGGTCCCTTTCACCTTGTCGTGTAGTGTTAATGACGTTGGCCTGGGCCATATTGTTGTCGCTGGAGTTTCGCTTATTGTATTTATGCCGACGGTTCAAACTGAGAAACGGTATGGTTAAAAGGAATTCATTTTATTGCTGTATGGAAAGTATGACTTTGAGGGAAAGAACAACACCCATGGGTGGAAAGAGCCAGTCTATGGAGACGTCGGTTTGTATGTGCAGGAAGCCGTAAACCATTCGGCATGCCCTGTCTTTCAGATCAGGAAAGAGTTTGAACAAAGAGCTTGGGCCTAGGCCTATAAATATTCACTTGGATGATCCATGTCTCGGACCAGGCACCAGACCTTGCCACACAAAAAGAAGGCCAGTATGCAACGACACAAAGACCACATGACAAGATTTACAGCAAGGTATACTGTATGCGTTTTTAAGCTCATCAGCTTTTATTATCTTGGTTATAGGCCTACTTTGGAATGTACACGACCTGCGGATATTGTGGATTTTGAAACAAAATTGGTAGATTTGAAACGAAATTTGTGTCCAAGAAAATTATTCATAGCGTGACGATGCAAGTTACTAAGTACCATAGCTAATTATGAGCCAAGAATTTTGTGCCAAAGCTAAAATCACACAGGTAGTGATGTACACTCAAAAATTAACATTAAATTCCATGGAAAGTTACTGAATATATGAATGACCAATAAAAGCGAACTCGATTTTTCAATTCAACGCCAGTCTCAACATGAGACGAATTTCTCGAAAGTTGGACGAGTCCGCAGAATGCTGCATTTGACAATTACACTTGACCAAATATGAAATCTATTGGTGTAAATTTGAAATCGGATTTAACAATGCAGCCCAACAAAGTATCTATTCACATTCTGGAATTTTAAGGATACAAATTTTAAAGTTACCGGGAAAACCTACACTATTTTCTTAAATGTCAAATGTTATTAAATGTCAAATGTTATTATTATTAAAAAGTTCACTACATGGTGATAATAGAATTTCCACTTTTAAACGACAATGCCATTTCATGTTTTGTCGTCGGTTTTTTGGTAGGCCCTATCAACAACTCATACAGCAGCACCCAAAATCTAAAGGATGTCGAAAGGAATTAGCTACTTTACATTCAACTCATCACAAACCTATTGCTTTGCCCTTAATCTGAACTACCGTGTTTTGAAAATTATAGCAACATTTTACTAATTATATATCATTGACCTTTTAGCATGACACAGCTTCTGTCTTGATTTTCTGAGGGAATATTGTAGCGCATAAAAAGCAGTTTGAATTGTTAGCCACAGGCTACCGTATATTAGCCTGCATGTCTGTCGATAATAAGCCTTTTAGAAAAATCAAAGATGTCTTAAGCGAAATCAAATCTCCATTAGATTCACTGATTGTACTTTACAAACGCTCGGTCCCTTTCATTTCCCAATCATGCACCCATCTACCCCGTTAGTGGTTTGGAGCGTACGGAGGTGGTCGATCGTCTTCGCGTGGTGGCTGGAAGTCACAATAGTTACGTTGCACAAAACGCGCAGTCGCAGGCGCAGACGCAGTCGCAGATGCACTCGGGCTTCCCGCTATGTTGCAAGGGGTCGGATACATGTAGTAGTGTGCAAGATGTTTATGATCGTATGCGTAGTAGTGGTGTGGAGCCACTTGTGAGCCTGTTGACAAGGGAACCTGCGACTCGCGGTTATACTCATGCACGATACGGTGGTTATGAGACTGGTCCCTATCGTATGGCAGCTCTGTGTAGCTTGGGACCTGTGCTGTCGGCTGCATCATAATGATTGCTTCCGTTTCGTCATCACTCTGGTTGCTCTGGCAACACTCTCGAAATACGAAATATAAGGCACACGTGAGGATGACGAGGCAGCTTATAAGTAGAACGTAGTTTAGGTAGTACATAGCTGGGCTGAAAGCAAAGACATATGACATTTTCATTTTTTGTTTTTACTTTGAAAGTAGAAATGTATTTTCATTCTGGATTATATTAGATCCAGATGGTTATGTATCCAATGCACTAGCATTTCTTCTTCATTGAAACCATTGCACTAATGTTGTCGAAGCCGCGTTTTTACGAAATCTAGGCCTATAAGTTTTCGAAGCTTTTATTTTTCATGAAAAAGAGCAAAATTGCATAGCGTAACACCTTAATCATTTTGTTTGTATGAGTGGTTATTTTCATGTCATATTAGACACTTACATCATGTCAAATATTCTGAACGAAACAAAAAACACTGTTGCAATGCTCTTCATATAATAAATATGTCACAATATGAACAACCAAAATGAAAAGATAAAAAAAAATATTATGCACGCCTGAATAAACTGATAATAAACGCAGTTTTTGTGAAAAGCAGAATTTCATCATAAACGATGGAGATGGTGGGCTGTTTTTGGATGAAAATAATACATTATTGCCAATCATGTTCGGTTGAAGACCTCGTAAATTTTCATCATTGGAAAATGGTAGGAAAGTGCAAAGATGAGTCGAAGTCAAGTGGCTGATGATATTTTACCTTACTGTGATTTGAACGACAGTGTATATCACTCTAAAATCTCCTGGGTCAGATTGACCCAGAGTGTGAATCTATATTTGCCCACTGCAGTCCTTTTCCTGGTCAAAATGACACTTTTCTGGGTCAAAATGATCTAGACAAATGTCCTTTTTGACCAGGAAAAGTGTCATTTTTGACCTGGAAAAGGACTGAGCATATATATGAATTCAGATTCTGGGTCAATCTGACCCAGTGTTTCTGTGGTCATTACATCAGTGTTACCTTTGACCTCCAAAAGAATCCCATTTGTCGTAATAATCATCACCATTCCATCCCATGACACTTATTACACACAGTCACTGCCTGCTCTGGAAAGTTGTCAGCTCTGTGGGGGAAAACAGTAAAGATGAAATATAGTCCTACAGGGTGTCCCTAACACAGGTAACCCACAAACAAAGGGATCATATGAATAAGCTATGAACTTATTGAGCAGTATTATGGTTTCATCATAAACTATAGGAGCAGTAAGCTTTCCATTTATATCTTGATTGCATTCCTCTGGTCATGCATCACTAAGTCCATTGTCTTGGTACGTGAAATGGTATGTGAAAACCTTCTTTGGATAGTTTGTTGTAAAACATTACTACGAGCATATCCAGGCATAATAAAAGTAGGTTTAAGGCACAGTTAACTTGAAACATGAACAAACCAGGATTTCTGTCAATTGTTGATTTTGTGCTGCAACTTGAGTTGCATTTTCAAAGTCTTCGACATATTTTGGCGGGCATAAGATAATGCCCCAGCCCATGTACATTGTTGTCGTGAATCGCTTTTACAACTGTTTTGGGGACAGAGTAATTAATCGCACTGTCCCATGATTGATCTGTGGAATGTCCAGTGTTGTAGAACTCGTACTCGCTCCTCACACTACTCGAGTACTTTTTGGAGTACTCGTACTTGTACTCGTACTCGATTGTCAAAGTATTCGTACTCGAAATGACGGTACTCGTACTCGGGCAGTAAAGTACTCGTACTCGACATGTCGAAATTGTACTCGACCATCAAAGTACTCGTACTCGAATAGCAGTACTCGGAGAAAAAAAATGGTATAGGCTGACTTACCACGTCCTTATGGTATTATCAATATTTTCAGTTGGAAATGCTTGATTTGCTTGCAGAGATATCAAAGTTTCATGATTTTTCTCTGTGCGTGTCCAGACAAACACATTTAACAGCTAGCCGTGAGTGGGTCTGTATATCGGTCTGACAGGGCCTGGGCAAATTACGCACAATGAAACAATTGCAGTATGGCCGTATTCGGAAATAGAAGTAATTGTACTCGTACTCGGAATTCAAGTACTCGTACTTGTACTCGGAAGCACAAGTACTCGTACTCGGAGACCTGAACTTGTACTCGGAAGTACTCGTACTCGTACTCGTACTCGTACTCGGTAACCTAAGTACTCGGCAGTACTCGGCAGTACTCGGTACTCGGAAAAAAAGTACTCGACTACAACACTGGGAATGTCCTACCTGGTCACCGGGATCTCTGTTTGAGTGCCTTTTTGTGCCAAGGTTTTCAGCAGCCACTTCCTATAACCTTCATGATTAGCACTGTAATTTTGCAGGCCCACATTCATCACAATGTGGACAATTTACGTGATCAACGTGCAATGGTGAGACATGCCTGCCGGTCATGGAATATATGCGCCACCGCTGAGGACTTTTGGGTTAAAAGGGCAGGTGGATATCAAGAAAGTGATACACCTGGGTAAAGTATTGAATCCTAAAATAAAAAAAAATAAGATTGACAGAAATTTGATCCGAAGTTTGTGGGTCAAAATATTTCATATTAAAGTTCCTCATTCAAACATTGGTAAATTACATGTGTAAGCCCATTCAAAATCGGTTAAATCTTTGACCAACAATTTCCTAACCAAGTACCAGCCCCAGTTACATGAACCATTTGTTTGTATTAACAATTCCCTTATGGGTTGACGGCCTTAAGTCGTTATCAATCATCCTGTCACTATAACTCGCAATTGTTTCTGCATGCTGTATAGCATATTGTTGTTTAAGTGTTAAAACAAACGTCAAAGTTAGAGCGTTGAAACAAAAAAAGGTTGCAGTTTTGAAATTTTGTTCCAATCATCACTTCAGATTTAGACAAAAATTGCACTTTACAATAAGTGATAAGGTCAAAGGCATTGAAAAGGGAAAAACCAAATCCATCGTCGATGGTGAAGCAGTGGGCAATGTCTTTTACTTCCTGCATCAGGTCAATCATTAATTCCTCGCTGGAAACTGCTGAAGTGCCCAAAGAATACAAGTTGCCATATGTGACACCTTTGCTGAAGAAAGAGAGCCTCGATCCTCAACAGGTGTGCGACTACAGACCAATTTCAACTCTGCCGTTTGTTTCCAAAGTTCTGGAGAGAGTTGTCCTACGCCAATTCACAGTCCCCTGGAGAATAGGCAGTTAGCATACAGACAAGGGCACAGTGTGGGGACTGCTCTTGTCAGAGTCTAATATGATATCCTTCAAGCCATCGACAATCGTCACATGCTGCTTCTGGTCCTTCTTGGGTTATCTTCCGACTTCGGCACGGTAGATCATCAGCTTCTACTGCAGCGTCTTTCTGACAGGCTTGGCATCACTATAGCTCCACAATGTATCCAGTCTTACCTTGAAGGCAGAGCTCAATATCTGACCTGCGGACCCTTGATTGCGGAGTCCCACAGGGCTCATCCTGTTCTGTTCTCAACATACACACTACCATTGGGTGGCATTGCCAGACATCACAGTGTCCAGTTTCACTTCTATGCTGATGACACCTAGCTCTAGGCCTTTTCACCCGGTGATGATACCGCCACATCCTCCAACCAGATGCATGACTGTCTCTACCACTTCCAGGTAAGGATAAGTTGCACTTTTCTACATCTCAACGCCGAAAAAGGGACAGATTCTCGTTCTTGGACCTCGATTTGATCGCTCAAAATTCATCTCACCACATCTCACCATCACCGATCACGAGTTATCAGTCTCATTCTGTGCTTGAAATCTAGGAGTTGTGTTCGACTGTCTGTTAAGTATGGATGCACCTATCTCAAGTTTATGCAGAAGCGCTAATTTTTACCAACGCAACATAAGTAGAATCCGCAAGTACCTGTCACAAGAAACAGCAGAAAAGGTCTTATATGCTTTAGATTCTTCAATTCTGGATTGTTGCAACGCCCTGCTCGTTAGCCTTCCTGCTACATCTATAACTCGTTCGCAACGTGTCCTGAATATGCAGCTCGGGTCGCTGTCCGATGTGGAAATTAAGACCACATTTCACCCATTCTGAGAGAGCTACATTGGTACCTCAGTGAGCTTATTCTTCTCAAGGAAACAGGTCGGGTTCTCAAACCTTCAGGCTCATACTTGTTAGCAGAACCAAAGAACTAAAACAATCCGCTATGGTAAGCGTGCATTCCCCACACTCCGTAAAACAACATCCCTGGATATCATCAAGGGAGAACTGAAATCTCATTTACTTCACTAGCTATTTCACAATTAGACTGGAGACTATTGTTTGTTTGTAGGTGCCTTGATCGGGTTTCCGGATAAGTGCGCTGTATAAATCTTTTTAAATTCTTCTTCTTCTTCTTATTATTATTACATGTATACAGGGTGGTACAAAAAACGGAACGGCATATTTCCACTACCTTGAGACTCAAATCACCTGTACCAATGGATGGAAAATCCTTTTAGAAGATTATGATACCAAAATATCCCGATTCGGTCCAGTAGGTTTTGATGCAGAGACTATTTTGTGAAGCACACTTTTTTTTCATGTGGGTATAATTACATAATGACCCCTCTATCCATTACAATGTAAGTCAAATTCCCGGGCGCGGTTTAGTAATTTATCTGGACAAAAATGACCCCCACCTTGCTTAAAAAATAGGCTCTATTACAAAAACTACTGGACCGAATCGGGCGATCTTGGTTCTATTTTTCTTCTAAAAAAATTGTCCATGCATTGGTATATGTGGTTTGAGTCTCAAGTGAGTGGAAGAATGCCATTCCGGTTTTTTGACCACCCTCTATACTACACCACAAACAGCCTCAAGATCGTCGTTGTTTCGGTGGTTAGGCTAAATACCCAACGTACTACAAAGTTTAGTACTAACACTAAAACATGATAAAATGGTGTGGTTTTTATGTAATGTTTATGCTTCCTTTTTTGATCAAACAACGGCACAGTAGCAATCAACGGTCAAGTACTTCGTTTTCAAAGGATGAGGAAACAAACAAACAGTCCATGTGCAGTTATTGTATTCTTCAGCAAATCTCTCCAAAATCCCCTTTAAAGTGTGTTACGTTATAGAGAAAGTAGCCCCATTCTCGGCTTGTGCCCAACTGTTTCGATTTCCGCACTGCTAAACTTTCTCTTGGAGAACTCTCTTACTTAAATTTAAGTTCCGATTAATGTACGCATCGTGTACTTTGAAAGCGGCAGTTATCGGCCCCATCTCCCCCCTCGTGCCACTTCAACCCTTATGAATTGCACTTGTCTTTTAGGAAAACGATAATGCAACTGAAAAAGATTGAAAAAAGATATCTCAGGCACACAAGTAGTGGTCAGATAGGGAAATGTGTGAAAAAGTACGTAGAGACTGAAGTCGGTGATGAGAAGATTAATTGACGCATATCCAATTCTGAACCATTTGTCAACTGAACGCATAATCTTACCTAATCCAGGAATATATTGAAGCCGGTCATTTCCTGATGCATGGTGATTGTAAATATTTCCTTTTCGTCACTCCTTTTTAGTCAGACCGGATGCATATACTTTCAGTTGGAGACAGCAACGGTATTTTATTCAGCCTCGTGTTTGAATGATAATGATGTCGCAATGGAACTCTTTTATTGTGATGTATGATTGTGCTAAAAAAAGCTAATGGCAACAGATGTCCTGGAAATTAAAAAAATAAATAAACCAGACAGAGTGAGTTGAATAATCCGTCATGTTTGAGTTTATGCAGAACAGCTGGTAAATTGTGACACAAAAATTATCGATTCTTTCAAACACATACAATTTCATTTCTCATAGTAATATATATTGCTTTACATATTGGTTATATTTCGTTGTCTTTATTTGTCAGTCTCAATCACTGTATGAATCGTTGTTTACACAAACGTTTAAGGCGTTCGGGTGAAGCCATAACCCCGTTTTAAGGTCATAAGAGTGTTTCTTTTATTGCTGTTTGTTGCTTTTTCCCACACGATAAGTCTCACTCTGCAGATTTTTCTCCAAACAATACGTTTGATAAACTTGAAACTGGGATTAATCACTGACCATTATAATGAGATGTGCCTATTTCAGTGGGTTGTTGCATAATTGATGATGTACCCAACCGGACGCTACGACACGCACAAGCAAAATATATTCATTTTTATAATAACGACTAATGAAAATCCCAGAGTTTGATTACTGAAACAGCCCAGCTGATTTGATGCTCATTCAATATCAATACACAAAAAGTATGTGGTTGATTAGCTGATGAATCCTTTACAACAGACATTGAACCAATTATATTTAACTACTTTTGCTGCATTTGAAAAAAAACACGTCACTATCTAAATATCGTGACATCGCGAATCGTTTAAGACTTCATCATTTTTAACGATATCGCAGGTTTTTCAAGAGTATTTTTGTCCATGTGAGCTTTTTGCGATGTCTTTAAAATAGTTCCGATTGATAAAAGACAGTCTGACTGGCTGACAATTATGCCATGAAGTGCCTTGCCGTGCCGCACTATACAACTTCACGCCCTTTCCCTATACGTTTACTTCCTGCAGTTTTAACTAAATTGCACGGGGTTGATACATATATTATACCAGGCTGTCGTCGGCGGACACTTCGCACTGATAGGGTGAATCACCGTTAACGTCACCACCATCTGCTATATAACCTGCATGAAATGATTAACGTACCGTCCAAAGGCCTCACTGAAAATTATCAAGGAAAACAACATTATTGTTTATAAAGCGCGCAATAACAAGAGAGAATAAACTGGGAATGCATGCATAATGGCAATAGAGTCATGCAGACATGACTATAAAAACATTAAAACTTGGCTTGGTATCGGGAGTAAACCTGAGTGTATCTGAAATTGGTCAAGGTAAACTTAATTACTGGTGGTCGGAAGTATTGGCCGGAAAAAAATATAGAAATATCGACATAGCACGTTTTTCGTTGACTAGATTTGCAGTCAATATATAATTAGAGAAAACAGTCCGTATTTTGACTCATTCACTTTAAAAGAGTGTAAATAAATTATGTATCATTCCCTCTATACAATTTTTTTTACAAGATGCATAAACATAACGATTAGCAATCAACATCCTCTTGAAATAGAACATTTGTATTATTCAAATTCCATGGAAAGACACTTCAATATCGTTTCAGAACGTCGTTGGGCTCGATTGTTAAATCCAATTTAGAATTTACATTAATTAGATTTCAAATTTTAGTCCAGTGTAATTCGCGAATATAGCATTCTCATTCGTCCTAGTTTCGGGAAATTCGTCTCATGTGGTGATTGGCGTTGAACTTGTTTTATCATTCACTTTCGCGCTACGGTCATTCATATTCAGTTCGTGCATAATACACGTTTGAAGGTGAACTTAGAGGGCAAGAAAACATAACGAAGAGATTACAAACATAATTTGACCGTAATGTTTTAGCTTGGCACTAACGAAATTGAATGATCCTGCAGGTATTTAAATGAATGATAAAAAGAACGAAATTATTTTTGCATGGAATTTATAATAATTCAAGTGTTAAAGTTGAAAACCTATATAATGTTAAACAAGTATAAATTATTCTTTCACGAAAGAAATTTTATATTCAGTTCGACTTCTGTCGAGGTTTTCAGATGGTCAAGTCTTTTGAAGCAAAGTAAACTGATCCACCGCGGTTGATGAGGTTTTCTTCCTCTCAGTTACGCGCCAAATTCGTCCACACTTCTTGCTTTGGAAACACGAGGCCGTCCGATTTTCTCGTTTACGTAGACATGACCTTCTGACACCAGAGCTGCCAAGTCCTGATCCTCTTGGCAACAGGTTCCTGAATTCGGAACCGAAGTTCCCCTCTGGAACTTATGCCGTCTGGTATCTGTTGAATGACGTGTTAACGTTGTTGGTGAATGCCGACCGATTATCTGGAGCTCAAACTCATCACGACGGATCGTACTGCTCTGTGGATCTGACCTGCGTGATAATGTCCCAGACCCATCACAAGTTTGTCTGGTGCTACCCGTGTTCTTGCCAGAAAGGGGTCGCAGTTTGATATTGTCCGGCTTAGGCTTTACAGGAGGTTTCTGTTTGAAAGTGCGTTTGTGTTGAGTTTCACCAGCAACTGAAGCTGCCGCTTTGTTCCCAAGTTCTTTACTCCTGAAGGAGAATCGAAGTCGATACGGCACGTGGTTTCCTCGATTTGTTCGCCTTTTCTCTTTCAGTTTGATGACGGAATCGTTCACGTAGCCGTTAGGGGCGTTGTTCAGTTCCTCTATGTTGGTCACAGGGCGGAATAGGAATGGTTCCCAGACCTCATCTGGGCCGGGGGCGGAGCGCCTCCAGATTGGCTCCCGACCTAGAAGCTCGTATGGATCGGAGTACTCGGTTTCGTCACGGTAGCGGGTCACATTCAGGTAGAAGGGCGATGGAGGTGGTGATTCATCAGCTGGAGAGTCCATTGGCAGAGGGGGTGCTGTAGGAAGTGCAGACGGTCTGCCATGGTGTGCATTATGGAGAAGAACTGCTGTACTTGACTCGAAGTTGTCCATGATACCTACTGTAGTACCAACTGAGGGCTGGCAAACTACTTCTTTTGTCGGCTGACCTAAAATGGAAACATGAGATTTATGTCACATTCTTTACTCAACAGTAACATTTTATTACCATTTTAAAGTTTGTCCGTAAATGAAGTCAAATTGTTTTACGGTGACACATGAAGAACAAACCAACCATTTAAGTGCCTAATTATAAGTGCAAACCGTTCAGATCCAAAGTCCAAACATTTTGCACAAATATTGTCGTCTGTAATTATGTTGGAAGCCGAACTGGCTATTTAGCACCGATACGTCTCACACAGTCCATTTATCATCAGAACCTTCTTCAAAGTGAATCAAAATCTATCACAGCATCAAGCAATTTTTACAAGAGCACTTTTTGGCGCATAGTGAGGATGAATAACACGCATCATTCAATTTCTTAATACCGGTACCAATGGATTTCTGTTTGGGGCGTTTTATGCAAATCCGAATGCATCATGAGGCAAACTATATAAAGAAGGTAAAAGGGTTATGCATGATGAGATGCCTAGTGACACATGTAGGATCAGGGTGCTATACATGCCCTTAGTCCCCCAGTTGTCAATCCCAATTCACGTTTTAATGCACAAATCTTCAGCACATGCGAATCCTAGACTGTAAATGCCTTTGTACATGTATAGAAGACTAAACTATTGACTTTACTTCTGATGACTTTACCCGCTTGTGATACTCTCATTTTAGAGCTGTCACAATTACTTAAGTAGCGAAACCCTCAAAGCAACAGAAAATTAATCAACAAGGTCGTTCAACTGAAACGTGCACATAGGCATCAAAATCCAGTCATCATCAGTTACCGGTACCCCAGGGAAAAATGGTTACAAAGTTCCGATCGAAATTATTCTTGATGCTAATCATTATTGTATTATCCAAGAACACTTATGAAACTTATTATTTTTAGGTAAACTTTTGAGCACTACTGAGAACATTTCGTTCCTGTAATTATGAAACTTTCCAGTTTGAACTGAATTCATGCACACATTAGACGATCATTTTGAATGTCACGCAAAATGAATGTTAACCCACCAAGGTCTTCATATTTGCACTTAGGCAATATTGAAATAAAATTGCAATAATACTTTTCAAACTGAACCAAGGCGTGCTAAGTCCGGTTTGGTGGTATAAATGAGGAACAGTTTCTCACCGGAAACCTGCTGGTTTCCCAACTCGTCATCTGTGTCCGAGTCGGTACCAATTTCTTCGCAGTAGTCGGAGTCACTACCAAGAGAGGAGAGAAAACAAATTGAAATGAAATGCAAGTGGCATATCTGTCACTTCGTATTTCTGCATGGTAACAAATGGGGGCACTGCAACAATGGAAAGAATGATTTATGAATTTAAAAATCGTCTATACGTCACGTGAAAAAATAAGCAAAATGCAGTAGTTTTTAAACTTTATTTTGCAATTTATTATTTATTTTCTGGAAATGAACCCAAGGATTCCTCAAAAGCGCCCTAGGCACCTTAGAGCCGGGAGGAAAATCCTAAAAGAAGATTCTCGTGAAAACCCACAGCATCAGGTAGGGACTGAAAACCCAATCCACATGTGGCAACGGCAGGAATCGAACCCGGGTCACAGCGGTGGAAGGCGAGGAAAGAACCGCTGCGCCAACCCGACTTCCTCAAGCAGTATTAGTAAGTAGTTTGCATTAGCTTTTTATTTCTCAAATTTCAGTTAAATGAATTCGAATGTTTGAAGGCTATGTTTAACGTTCTTCTCACTGATAATTGAGAGATACTGGATGTAGGATCTAGGACGGAGTACATTTTCCACCCTTCTACTCTCCCTCCCCAAAGTGAATTGTTCTATAAGACTGGACACGCGTGTATACCAATAGTCAAACCCATATGGGCATGTTCCTGTCGACTGTCAAATGTACTTATAACATCATCAGTTTGTATCACATACATGCTCCATCATATTTACCAGCAACAAAGACTTGCTATATTTTAGCCGGAAGGCGATAAAACAGGGTTGAGTTGTTGCATTTCGGAAATTAAATAAAGTCTTGCAATTTTGTCATTGACGACCGAACAAGTGTCATGCTGCATTACATGACATTGCTAGCGCGTATGTGCATTTTGTACTAAGCCGCTATGCAAGTTTGGCTAATTACCTTGAGGTCAATCCCATTATCGAATAACATGCACATATAACTTAAGGATTGACATTCTGCTGGAAATTTGCGTCAGGTGGATGCAATTAATGTTCATGCATATTTAGCCCTTCGCCGACTTAATGTTGCGCATTCCAATTTTTCTCGGATATGCAGGACTCAACCCACTATTTCCAGCTTACAGTTCATGTCTTAACATTCTCCCACTGGAATAACGAACCCGTTATTTCAGATTTAAATTGACTGGTACCTGTACTGACTACACGACAAGCTCAGTGATGCAGTGTTTCAGACGT
Source organism: Patiria miniata (assembly GCF_015706575.1). Classification (NCBI taxonomy): domain Eukaryota; kingdom Metazoa; phylum Echinodermata; class Asteroidea; order Valvatida; family Asterinidae; genus Patiria; species Patiria miniata. Next base: position 21,685,661 of record NW_024037076.1, on the reverse strand, counting down.
CTCTAGTAAGCACGAGGTCATGGGGTCCCGTCTCCCCAAGCAAAACGCGGACGTGACGAGAAGTCCCGAACATACAGGGGATTATTAGGCCTACAGTTATGAATGGTACAACCTTGCAATGGGATGGACCCTTTGCACGGTACGCCATGACAATGGGCAGGCTTCTTTTTTAAATTTGAATTAAGTAACAATGAAAGCACAAAGTACCTAAACAAGTGTACCACACGGGAACAAAGACATGCCCGCTTTCATGGTGCATCATGCAAAGGGTCTAAACCTTTTTAGATATTCCCGAGGACAAACGGGGCATGCTGTTCTGTTCTGTGTTCACATGCTGTTCAAACTTTCGAGATATCCAGCAGATTCAAAACGTTTTTAGTGCTATATACATCTGTCTGCTGACTATGCCTTGCGAATGTATGCCGTGGTTACAATCGTGATACTGCATAGGATTTCTTCATTTCTTTCCCCTTTTCAGGGAAAGCTTTGCAAACGTGTTGAGCGGAGTAATGTGCATTGTGATCATTGGCTTGCACGAGCATAAATCCCGGGGGACAGGGAGGTCCTCCCAAACACAGCGTGCACGCACATAGGTTTTAAAGGGATGGGCCATTCGATCACCCCCACCCCACCCCGAACAGATTTTTATGCTGAGCGAGAAATAACATCAACGTAGTCGTGGATTAAAAATTTCAGACAAAAAGGAGCAAGTTCAGGAAGCTCATATCTTGAGTTCGGTTAAAAGTTGGCAGTGCAAACCATCATTATTAGACATAAAACGCGTTACATAAATTATGTAGAAATACAATTTTCGATAATGAAAATTGCCACCAAGTGTCAAACGGTGTATACCTACAATATAGACGTCAGGGCGTCGGGGAATTGTCAGGTCTGGGATCCAGACTTGCGTCATCCCCATGCCCAGTCATCGACATGGATTCACACATTTGCTGGCTTGCTAGGTAGAACGCACATTAATTTTCATACATTTCCCAAATGTTATCTGCTGCAGAAGTAGTTTGGAAAGCCCCTATCATTTGAAGTCTGATACGCTGTCGTTATTTTTGACGATTTATGTTTTTTACGTCGAAAGCTAAACTATTGCTATGATAATGTGAAGAGGCAGCGGAATGTATGACTATCTCACAACCAGTGAGGTGACCGTACATTTCAAGTGACCCGTATTTACGTATTTGACCAGCCAATAGACCATGTGCCATGTGACGTCATACAGACAGGCAACCGCCGCAACCCAAACATATCGTCACCGACACCACGAAGTAACACTCTACCGTGTTAAAGCATATTTTTCGATTTTCAGTTTTTTGGATTTTTAAACATTATTCATCAAGGCCATTGCACGAAGTTTCAAAGCTTCAAGAGCTTTACTTTAATAATTACGCTAAGTATCCATGGCAACTTTTGCGCAAAAGTGACAATTTTCGTTTTCACGAAGTAACACTCAAGTTCCATTGCAATGCATGGCGCGCACTCTGCTCATAAGTGAGCAAAAACGTTTTCACGAAGTAACACTCTTCTTGTAACAAGTTGTATGAGCGCGCGCGCGCTGACCTGAAATTGCACTTTCCTCGTGTTAAATACATTGAAGAGTGTTACTTCGTGAAAACGAAAATTTACAGTTTCGCAGCTTTTTCGGTTTCACGAACTAACACTCATCTTTTTTCTCTTATTTCTTGTTTATTTATACACAAACGAGTGAAAAATTCATTCATCAAGTGTCCACAACGAGAAACCCAACTGGAAAATACTCTGTCGTTTTGAAGCAAAGTGTTGTTTTAGAAGGCGTTCAACTTTAGTTGCCGTTTTCTCCGATTGCTAGTTTTACTGGTATGTAGATGGGTGTTACGGTGTCGGTGACGATATAAACATCTTTTTATTTGACCCATAAAACAATACATATCAATGCTTTATACCACTCATAATTCAAGAGATATGCAGTGCAGAAGTGAACCGCCGAAGTTGGCATCACGTTTTTTTACCACAACATCCAATTTGTGTACAAATGTCACATCGCACAACATTTTACGAAAGTCCATTTGAAACGAACGTAATCAATCCAATCAAAGTTCGATTCACAGTGTTTTTCGTCCTTTAAAGGCGCACTGAATGGATGCAGTATTGTGAAAAAGTTAGAAAATGTAGCCACTGCATGGCAAGTGTGACCACTGTGACCGGAAGGTGGATGAGTGGCTGAAGTGCAACAACTAGGATCGCAAGAGCATAGATTCTGTATAAATCGATACCTAACTGGGTTCTGTGACGTGACTGAGTAGGCCTACATCAGAACAGCTATATCCCTTATCTTTACTCACTTGCTTAAGGTAAGGTTATCTGCTACATAGAGACTCAATGACTGGTACTTTCATAACGTCTGGATTGGCAAACAGTGACGTCACACTCCTCGAAAAGCACTTACCGCTTGTATTCAACTCTTGTGAAAGTTCTACGTCTTCGGATGATGCCGCAAGCCAGACAGGCGAAACCTAGGACGACCCAGGTTGCGATGACGATTGCGAGTAAGGCAACCACGTACGCTGAAAAGAGTGAATAAAACCGGTCAAATGGTGAAATACGGTCAGAATTGAGCAAGATCTACGTGCAATAACATTTTGTCCAAAGTTAAAGAGGATGAGATTTCTTACTAATGTATAAAATAAGACTATGTTTCATAAGACACTTTTTCATGTAGGGGACCGTCCCTGAGCAAGGGCGACCTCATGCGTTCTTTTTCAACTGTTATATGCATATGCAAAAGACGTAGCTCATTTGTATAAACCATCATCATGTTGCAGCCATTTGATTTTTTTCCCATTCAAATCAATGTAACCAAAGCGAGGTTGGAGGGGAAAATAGTCTGGTTCCTTTTTGCACAAAACATTATCATTCAGTACTGTCATTGGATACAGGGAACATGACTAAAATGGTGGAAGCATGATATAGGTCTATTGTATCTGGTGAGTGAGTATCTATTGATGGTATGATTTATGAAAGTCTTTCACGTGTTTCTGAAATTCCGATATACAATGTCTGTATTGTCTGTACAGTCGTAAGTGTATTTCCTTACCGAACTGTTGTATTTCTCTGTGCTATTTCAGGCAGTCGGGGTTTTATTTGATACAGGACCTTTCTCATGCACTGAGACATGGTTTCTTCAAGGATTTTCTACTTGTGCTCCTTGCCTTAATTTAGAGTTAAATTCAAGCAATTTGGAATACAGAATTGTTATCATAATCCTGCAATCCAGTGTGTGTATTGTTCATTTTGCCCACCCGTCAATATCGAGGGCTCGTCCTTTTTCAAAGAACTTTTCATTATATAAAATCCTACATTCTGCTTTACCTTGTGAACCGAAGTGAATAGACAGTATTTCACGTTCCTCAATGGTCTTCGTAATGTACATTATACTGAACACATTTCGTAAAGGAGAATGATCAGAACACTTTCATATGCACATGCGAAGATTTCCTTTTTTATATATCAGAAACTTTCAGTCAAAGATTCATGCTCAGCCCAACGTGCCGTGCTCTTCAGTCATCTTTAAGGCCGAGGAACTGTTAGATACACAGTTTCTACAAACGTTCGACTAAAATCTGACTTGCGTTGTTGTCAGGACTCACGATAATTTTGAAATGCAAACACGTGGATAGATCATGTAGATAGTTGATTACTCACCCGGGCAGGGACATGAACCATTGGTACTATCACACACACAGCCGACACGCACAGCTAGACGACATATCCCTCCACATGTTACTGGTGGATTCCCGCCTAATTGATCGTTGACGTCACCCTCGTCCTTGTGTGGACACTCGCCCGTCACGTGATGGCAAGTACCTCCAGCAGGGCATGGTGGGCAGTTGAAGTTACAGTCATGGCCGTATTTACCAGGAGCGCATGGCTGACGGCAGTAACCTCCTTCATAGCCACTAGGGCAGATACACTCCCGTGCAACAGGATGACAGGTATGACCACGATCACAAGCATGTCGATTTGTACATGGTGTAGCAAAACTACGCGGCGTGGTTCGCTTCCAATCTAGATAATACACATTATAAAAACTGGATGAGCAAAAAGTAAAACAAAACAAACAATAATAAAACAACAAATAAACAGCAACCGGAACCAATTCCCCTAAACTATATTATTACCATTTCGTGGGAGACGTGTTTCAAAGACAAAAACGGCGTGCACTCCAGGCTTAAGTTCTGAAGACACGTGAGCATGTAATAATCCTGAATGCCTGATATCAGGCTCCACATCTTATGGAATATAAAGCCACGTTTGTACACTGTAAGTTGAGAAACGTCTAATATCCGTAATTTCACGTTCCCAGTTGCATTTCAATAGCCGTTATCATCCAAGCACACTTTCGTTGGTTCGGTGCAGCCTGATTCTCTTGGTCTCGTTTCATTTCATCGGCTGGGGTAGACGACATAGACCTTTATTTTTCGTTTTAACAGTACAATCTACTATACAGCCTTTGGTTTTGTTTCCTAAGCTGCCAGGCAAAACCACGATGTCTGATCGAAACTTTAGCTGGTACGCATTACCCCATCCAACGGGGCGCTTTCTTCAAAAAGATCAAACAAATCGTCACCGTCACCACGAAGTGTCACTAACATTGAAAAACCGATAGTTTGCGATTTCGATTTTTGATTAATTACACATAATCTATCAGCTCAAGAAGTTACTAATCGCAGAGTTAATTAGTTTTGCCAAAATATTAAATATTATTAATTAACGTTTGTAACTTAATGGGTCAAAACAGGAAAATGCGTTTTTACGAAGTGTACTATACCATGCTTTCACGTGTACACTGCCTGCACACTATACGCGTCAAAAACGAGTTTTGCGTTTTCACGAAGTAACACATAATTATGTCACGTGATATGCGCGACTCACTTCTGGCGTTTTCATGAAGTAACGCTAAGGCCATACACACGTACGGGTAGCGTCACTTCGTGAAAACTCGAACAGAGCATTATCTGATTTTTGAGTTTTCACGAAGTGTACTTATGATTAATTAGTTTGATAACTCATTAACAGTTATTTGTTCAATACAAATCATACATTAACGTGTCATTCAAGATTCCAGCTTTCAGAAAATGCAACAAAATATGAATTTTGAGGCTAAAACGATATTCAGATCACCGTTTCATAACATCGTTAACTTAAATCGCTTGTATCTCGAAACATACATTTTCCACTTTGCGGGGTTAAGGTCACTTCGTGGTGACGGTGACGAAAATGTCGGGAATGGAAAGCACTGTGGGTATAATGTTTGACGTTAATTCACAGCCCACCGGTCGTGCACACAGTGTTTAACCAGGTCACTTGCTATGCGACATGGGATATCAGAGACATTAGACGTCACTATAGCGCCCTATAGGGAGGAGCGTATGGGGACGAGCGAAGTCGACAGGACGTTCAGTTAGTTGGGCGGGAAGAAGGGGGTATCGTGCACCCTCGGAAATCAACTTCTCTAGATTAGAAAAAATGCGTAGAAAACGATTTGTTTAAAAAAAAAAGTCCCACGCATTGTTTTTATGCAAATTAGTGCCGTCATTACCGAAAAATCTATTTCCCACTATATCTTAGCCATTATTGCAGATAACTGAACGAATTAGGTGTCTAAACCCATGTTTTCAAGGTCAGAGATCACAATAAAACTATTCTGGAAGTGACCACATGTGTCTGTGGCATAGGAATATGCAAATTAGTGCCGCTAATACCGGAAAATCATGTTTTTGACAAATCTCGGCCAATATAGCACATAACTACACAAGTAAGGTGTCTAAACCCATGTTTTGAGGGTCAAGTATCATTAGAAGACCATTCACGAAGAAACTATGTGTGTCCTTGGCAGGTAAATATGTAAATTCTAAAGTGACGATTTATTAGAAATTTGCATAAAAACAATACGTGGGACATTTTTGAATTATTTAATATAGCAAATCGTTTCCTACGCATTTTTCTGACCTAGAGACGTTGATTAGAAATTGATTTCCGAGGGTGCACGATATCCCCCTTTTCCAACTAAACTAATGCCAAATATAAACGCTCAAGCGTTTAAATCGTTTATACAAAGAAAGTCCGACTAATCAAATTAAACACATACCTTCAATGCATGTAACCTGTGGTTCACCAATATAGCAAGATTGCCAGGTCGGCGACCCATCAATCGTGTTTTCTATGCACCAGGCCGAGTCCCTAAGACCGCCAGGATTGCGACAGTAATTATGACCTACTAGATCTGACCATACAGCATCCGAGATGGCCTCAACGTTGAGGGCGCTCAATGAATCTCTGTTCCAATTGGAGCATTTGCCTCCAGTTGCAGTGATGTTCACGTGACCCATGTAGTCGCTGCCGTCAGTGTTAATGAAGCATTCCCCGTCTGCCAGGTATAAAATTCATTTGTATAAATGTTTTCATCGTACAAATCAAGGACAACTAACATTAGTAAACTAACGGCAAATAAAGATAATAATTTCTCATTAGTCACATTTATTTTGTCATAATAATTAAGGGACTGCAGCGTTTCAAATTACCTTCTGAAAAATGCTATCGAGTATAAATATCTTGTGATAGTAATATCAAAAGTCATTTTGATGGATTTTATAAAAATGGGCAGCCTGGGGGGGGGGGGGGGGGAGACAGATGCAACCTCCTCCACGCTGCTAATGGGGACTTAAGATATCCATCATTGCCTCATATCAGTTCATTGAGTTTTCATGTGCCCTTCTGTGCTTACTTTCTTGTATTTCGCAAACGTAAGAGAAGTTTCGACTGCAGTCCGTATTGCTCCAGCGTGCATGAGTGTCAATCTCCGCACAGTTTCTAAGACCATTCAGGTTATTTGGTTCCCCTGACTTCCATGCACCATTCATCAGCGTCGAGCCATCTACCCACTTCCAGACACCAGAGGGCGCTTCATGATACAAGCCTGAAAATGATAGACACTGTCTTGTGAGCTTGTTGGTGACTTCTGGTTTCTCGGGCGACGCTAGACCAAATTGCATTGGTGAAATCTAAACTACACGAAGTTATTTCAATTTGCTTGACATATTCACGTGATATGTTTAATTGTAATCATAATAATAATTGATCGGAACTTCTATTGTGCTACCTCTCTCCGTGACCAGCCTGTTCGAGGGCGCATCACATCAAAATTCGTAATGAAAAATGATGCATACAAGTTCGCATTAAGGTACAGAGGAACACAAACAATATGTTAAACAGATGAGGTTACAAAAATATCAACGAATGCTCAAAGGGAACCTTTTGAGTTTAGTTTCAAGCATGCGTAGTAAGGTGAAACTCTATCTTAGTTGTAATGCGCATTGAAATGTTAATGTAATGCTCTCTATAAGTGTTAACTAGCCTGCTGAAGAAATTTTTTCCACCCGGCCGCTGCAAAATGTCGTTAAAAGCACGCCACACATCACCGAATTGTTTCCTAAAAAGGAAAATTTTCAGTTATGTTTCACTCTTGCGTATTAAGGTACTGCCCAGAAAAAGAAAACTTTGCCAACCGGCCTCCGCAAAATAAATAAATGTGGGAATTGGGCACTATTTCACTTATGGAGGCGGTGTTCAAATGAAAAGCGGACAATATTTGACACTATCAGACAATATCACTATTCGTTGGGACATACATGTATTTACTGATGCAACCTCGTCCACAGGGGTTTATTTTCAACCTCGTTTCCAATAGTAACCCTTTCTTAACTTCGCTCGTATATCCCCCGAGCGCTAGGAAGAGCGCTAGGAAGGGCTGATGAGCTTCACAGAATCTTGTGAAGGAAGTGGGGATGGCATTCTGGGTACCTTATCATGACCTGTGTATAAAGGCGCCTGGCTGCAGCTGTTCAAGACCGAAGTTAGCCAATGCGCGCAAATGCTATCCGAAAACTTGCTCATAGAAATGCACACATTCCATACCGGATGTGATTTCTTTTTCAATGCGGACCATGTGGACAATTTTTGAGCGTCGCATAATATGCAATTTGACCCTTCGTGAATTCGAAACGGAGCCTTAGCAAGTGACGGAAATTGCACATTGACAAAACAGATTTTCCTACATTATTACGCTTTTCACCCCCCCCCCCAAAAAAAACCATTTATGAATGGGAATATTAAAAAGTGATGACTCAGTCTTAACGGCCATGACCTTGCAAGGTCGTGGCCGTGATGACTTGCAGGGCACAGGTCACGCAAAATCTATCCAATCAGAGCGCAAATTCATCAGCCCTTCCCAGCGTCCTGTTTGCGGGGCGGGGGGCGGGGGGTACGAGCAAACTTGGTGGGAAAGTTACTTCCTGTATCCTGATTCGATACAGCAATAGCAAATAATGGATTTATATCGTGTACTTGGTGTTGTTATGTCTAACGTGCATTACGTATTTTAACGTTCAATGTGAATTATTATACAGCCCACTCCACCTCAAAACAACTCCCCCTTTTCCCATTTTGCTCTCTGTATTATGTTACGGAATAAAGCATATTGGCTGGATAACATTTAAACTTAAAAAAAACAATCGCGTTTTCGGATCTAACGCCGCGACGAAGTGAACATGCAAATGATCCAATACCAGGGTCATCAGAGAGCAGGTAGTGGTGGGCGCATACTGCTCCCACCGTGGGAACGAGGGTACTATACCGACGGACACACGATTTCGCTGACATGATGATTTTGCCGACAATATGAACAAAAAGGCAGAGGTAGATACACACCCTACACCACCTCTACAGCGCGCGACGCCCGTTTCTGGCTTAGGCAATACATTTTTTTTTCATATATTGTATTTAGGCCTAGAGGGAACGTCTTTTAACTTAAAATTGGGGATCACAAAATGCTCCGATTGGCCAAAGTATACAAATATGAAACCACGAGCCCAGCATTTTGACCAAAACATGTTAGGGTTTGCATAAGGCAGTTTTATTTTAACGTCCATACCTATCCACAGATCTGTTACTCTGGGTCGAACCCTTTCCAGGAGTAACTGACTTTCCTTGCCTGGTTCCTTGTCGGTTATGGCCAGATCTCCCCCCGGTGCTTTCCGGCAGTCAGCCCGCGCTATGTTCCACGGTGTGGGCTGATTGGTCACATATCGGTAGCAGTGTCCATTGGTGTCAAGAACGAAACCTCGTGGACAGTGAGCTGAAGAAAAAACACAACATAAAAACACACGTGTTTCCAATAGCTAAATTATCGATCGCACGTGATTCGTGCAGGCCTCCGCCAGGTCGACGTTATACGTACGACGACACATATCGGTCGGCGACTGACTGTTCAGGATCAAGCTGCGTCTGAGATACGATCGTTGGGAACATTGCAGTCGCCGAGTTTTGCGAGCCGAGTACGACTGCGACGTTTTTAAGACGATGACAAATCTAACACAATGCGTCCGCCTGTTACATTCCAGTATTAAGGGAAACAGTTCTTGAAATCTAAGACCGTATTTCACATGCGCCAAAGGTCTCGAGTATCTTCGAGGAAGTTGCAATCTTAGTTTGACAATATGCAGATTGATGTTATTATTTATGTTTTATACTGAACTGAACATTTCAACTCGGAGGCAGCAAAGCTTTCCCGTCGCGTTAGGGCTGGGATCTTCCACACTCTTTGGGCTCAGGGCCCCGACAGCTTGAATCATGCAACAAAAAAGAAAATGAAACTGCATCTATTCGTACGGGAATCATCTAACGTAACATGACCCAACAATTCTTGGCTGCACTTGTATGGGTCCTTACCGGACTTGATCAATTGGTGTAAGTAAGCACTCGGAAGTTTGGAGGAGGTAATTGAGGGCCGTCCTTATTTCCTTCATGTCCCACCCCCTGCAAACCTATTCAGAGGAAGTGGGTGGCACGGTTCATGTATACAGCGGAACCTAGTAAGGAAGTATTAGTATGGGCTTGATGTGCAACTTTGCCTGAGGGGAATGATACAATCAGTGGCGTAAATCCGTGCCGGCGAGTGGGGGGGGGGGATTACCAAAATCCTAAAATTGTTCGGACAGGGAAATTCGCACTAGCGCTGTTTTTGTTACAAATGTGGGCCTATATACAAACGGGCGCGCTTACAATACATCAAGACGGTGCAGTTCGTTCTCCGTCTTTCAGCTATTAAATACATTTGGGCTGTTAGAAAGTTGGAAAATAACCTATAAAATCGTCATTTTTGGTTTCTTACCACTACAAAAATGGAAGGGGTGATCCATCTTCCCCCTAGTCAAAAAGTGTGTGTGTGGGGGGGGGGGGGGGGGGGGGGGGGTGAGGACGCAAGGATATTTACGCCCATTGGATACAAGGGCCCTAGAGGATGACATGACATGTACCGATCCAAACATGTATTCGTTATAAGTTAGGTCAGTTATGTGTGGAGTGAGCCAACTATAATTCATGTTTTCTTCATGTCCAACGTTCAAACATATACGATTACAAAGGTTTCTCACAAAAGACACAGACAACACAATGTGGGTAGCAGAGAATGAGCAAATTCGAACAAGGGGCTGTAGAATTTTGACAAACATGAATCTGTCACGCATCCTGCCATCTTCAATCAGTAGTGACTGAATTGGTGTTGGAATAATTGTATTAAGTGGATTGATTTTCACTTGTTATTTTTGAATGTTTTCATTATTAGAATTTGGACAACCTTTTTTATTGATGAGGAACTTATTGAACGTACCGAAGACGCAAATATACGTTTCGGTGATAATGCGAGAATTAAAGTATCTACCGATAAAACATCACTTAAAATTTAGGTGAAACAGTTCGAAGCCACCAAATACTTAAACTGTTCCCCTAGCAAAGCCACAACTATTAACCGAGATCCATGTATTATCTCTCCCACCCAGTTCTTGTACTCACATCGAGTTTCACACATGAATGCAGAAGTTTTGGAACAGTCCACTAACTCCATCGTTCCGCTGGTCAGGTTGATGCCAACGCATGACTGCCTAGGTGATGATGCAGCATGGATGGGGCTAAGGCTGGGCCGACTTTTTGGGACCAGTGAAGCAAGATCATCCGAAAAGGATAACTGCGATCCATCAACCCAAACCAGGGATTTGACAAGAGGAACTTCTCTCAAACCTACCAAAAAAAATATGAAGACAAGTAAATGAAAATAAAGGTTTTTGTTTTATTAAAGCTGGTGTATACGTGCTTTTTGGGTGTGGCACCTTGAAAAATAAATTTTCAAATTGGATTGATAATTTTCTGGCAATACATTAGTTATGAGCTTTCCAATGAGACATCGCACGAAAAAAAAAAAGGCCCGCAATTTCTGAACTGGAGCGCGCCATTTAAAACCACTTTTAACTGTACAAAGACCTACAAAAGCCAACAAGCAAATTTATTTGTTACGCGACATTTCCTTTAAATTTCGTTCCGAAAAGAAAAAAATCGGAAAAAGCACGTTTATACCAACTTTAAGTTTCCAATACCGAAACGGGTATGAGGGTGTGGAACTCATTTAACAACCTTGGTTAGTAATATTCAAACTAATAGCAGTTTCTCTCCATAAAACCAGTATGGAAACTGAGGAAACGTGTTTCCTGGCGATAATTCGTCCATTTTTCTTTTGTTCTTCATATCGGTAAATAAATTAAAACATTATATCTATAACAGGTATAATACCCCCTCCTGCTTTTAACAATTTGGACAGAGAAAAATAGACTGCCTCTTTTCCGCCCCTCCCCCAGTCCCCCTGGACCCAAAACCTATAGATACGCCGCTGCATAAAACATAACTGCCCCTTAATGAACATTACCTATCCATAACATGTTTAGCTGCCAATTTCGAGCCAATTGCACCATCATATCAAACTCCTCTTTCGAATCGACGATGACAAGATCTGATTGGTTGTCTCGCTGACACGTCACACGTGACTCCGCCCATGATGCGGCTTGATGAACGAGCCTCGAACAGCCGTTTAAACTGTTCCTTGAATAGCCACGTGGACAGGCTGTGAAAAGAAGCGATAAGAAATACAGAGGTGTGAAACGAACATGATGTAAACATCAACAAAGAAAATTTGATTTCGATGAATAGAACAAATTTTGACCGTCACGGGTCTAATCCCCATGGCTGGGAAGATTTGTGGTCATCCCCTACTTGCTGACACGGATTCACGCCACTGAAGGGGTCCAACGTGTATGTAGGCTACAGTGATAGCGTACTGGGATTAGTCTCTATACGCAGCCGTGTGGTTGCGAAGGGCGATTTCTAACGGTTACGTAAAACTTTATTTTGAATGAATCAACATGCACACAGACATGTTCACGTTGGCGGGCGAAATCTTTGAAAATTAATTTCTCCCGTTTGGAAGACCGTATATCTTCATGCAACTTACAGGGTTTATTTCCCTTATAATGATCCAACTATGTGCTAAAAATCGTTTTGATATGTTCAGTACTTTTCGTTGAAATTGGAAAAACAGGCCTGGTGACTTGCATTTTTGAAAATTGTAACACTGGCGTTTGCAATATCTGTCAATATTTTGAAGACTCACGAATGTTAATAAGGTTCCTAGCCATAATGGCGTGCAGTAAAAAATTGCAGAAAAGCCCTCTTCACGAGTTATTAATTGATAATATCACCCTTTTTGCCGGCTTCCATTGGTCGATACCGAGACCCACGCCAAGTCACGACGAGTGACGCCAATGAATATGCTAATATGTCATTCGCCGGGCCAAAATCGGTCAACCGTAGCACCTACGGCGCTATAGGCCTTTGCTGAAAATCATGCACAATGGATTTGGTCGGCACAAAATCCTCGTCGAAATTTTCTTTGGAGATAGTTTGAGGTGTAACACTAGCGTTTGCAACAACAGATAAGCTGAAATTCGGAATATATTAGATGATATAAGTGTCCAACTACTCGTGAAATAACAACTTCCGGAAATTCCTAAAAATTAAAATAATTACATAGATTTAGGGACGTTTTCGAGCGATTTCTTTTCGACTGTAAGGTCAGCATTACCAGTAACCAGTATTGACGTTTTGGCATCGATGACGGCTATTTTTTTCACTGACACGAAGCTTAAAATTTCTTCTTCCGTAAGCATTTAACTTTCAATCATACTGAACATATTTTCTGAGAAACTCAACGTCAAAAGGCCATGTTTGTGGGGGTGCATGAATTCACTGCTCTGTTATAGCCTAAGTATACGTAATCGGGTTAGCTCTCCTTAACAACCGGCACGCTTTCGCTTTCGCAACCACACGGCTGTATACGTATTTCCAAAAGAGACTAAAGCAATCGAATTAAGGACCAAATCTATCAACATCAGATTGGTGCTGCATGTAAATGCAAACAAACTAAAGGAGGATTCACTTTGTCTGATTATAAACGCAAGCGGTTCGATTTTTGAGGACTAAAATGTTGTACCCCGATTTTCCTTCGTGCAAGAATAACAAAAATACAATTTCAATTAAAAAAAACCGTACTTTGATGATCTGTTCAACTAGACCTTCAAGGGAAAAAAGCGGCACAACTGTGCGTTCATGAAGAAAAAGCTCCTTAAAGAAAACAGGGGAAGTCGCAGGAGGTTGTGAAAGAAGTTCGAGATGCCGGAAAAGTCATGGTCTCAATAAATACTTCTTAAACTCCAGGGAAAAAACATCACTGTAACATTCACTTCATGTTGACTTCTTTTTTTAGTATGCCGTCGTTTAGTCATGTACCTGTTATGTCGAACTGGACGAGTAGACGCACAATCGGGCTCAGTCAAGTTGACATGGTTTAAGAATGGCTTCGAAACCTTCGATACACATTTTTTTGGGAAAAAGTTTGACATTTGCGAAACTCAGTCATCTTTATTTACACAAAAAAAACAAAATCAAACTGGTCTCACCTGGAACACAGGTACTGTGAATTAATTCCCATCCACCACAACATCGGGGGCTGCGGTAAAAAACAACAACAATAACATTAAAACCATAAACAGGTGATATGAAAAATGGTGCGAATTGATTCACCTGCTCCACCTATTAAATTGATGAATAACAATTATGCGAAATTGTTGGTTAAATTCATAAACCTGCATTATAGCAGCAGCCCGGTTCATACTTCATGCGAAAGCGAATGCGAAGCAAATTTTACGTCATGAAAAAATTCGCTGCCAAATTCGCCCGAGTAAAATGTGTTCAACTTTTGCGAATTTGCATCGCGAATACTCTCCATGACGTCACAAATTCGCGCCGAGTATGAACCGGGCTGGACCCAATATGAGCAGTGGCGTAGCCAGGAATTTTTCAGGGGGGGGGGGCGCTGGCGGGGGGGGGGGGGGGCTGGAACATTTCATGGGGGGCGCGTCAAGCAGGGGCGTCAATCGCTTCTCAAAGGTGGGGGGGGGGG